>NC_052312.1:51879407-52054407 GCF_016432855.1 Salvelinus namaycush | reverse complement strand
ATTACCTACCACTTCCACCTCTCTCACCCTCTCCTTCTCTACCTCTCTTCCCCCTCTCCTTCTCTCTCTCTCTCTCTCTCTCTCTCACCCTCTCTCTCTCTCACCCTATCTCTCTCTCTCTCCCTCTCTCTCTCTCTCTCTCTCACCCTCTCTCTCTCTCTCTCTCTCTCTCTCTCTCCCTCTCTCTCTCTCTCTCTCTCTCCCTCTCTCTCTCTCTCTCTCTCACCCTCTCTCTCTCTCTCTCTCTATCTCCCTCTCTCTCTCTCTCTCTCTCTCTCTCTCTCTCTCTCTCACCCTCTCTCTCTCTCTCTCTCTCTCAGGATACAGAGGAGGTGCCCCTAACACCCATCGTCTCTCATCAGGCCCTAAACACAAGCCTCAGCAGCACTCCTCCTCTGCCAAGGAGGTGAAAGACGTCCCCGATGCCGACATCCCAGCAGAGACCAATTACGTGGTATAAGAGCTGGGTCCAGACAACGACACCTGGGTTCAAGCACTATTCAACATCTTTCAGATACTTTCAGCGTCTGCTCGAGTCCGATTGGCGGTGCCTGGTGGGCGGGACCTGGTGGGCGGGGTTTGATGGGCGGGGTCTGATGGGTTGGGTTTGATGAGAGGGGTTTGATGGGGGGATTTTGCGGTTTTAGGACTGTGCTACTGGTCTGTTAAACCAGGCAAACTCAATCAACAATATATTAAGCATGTTTAACTATTTGAAGTAGTATTTGAACCCAGGTCTGCAGATAACCCCACCAGTCCCCCAGCACCTCCTCCTCTCCTCTGTGGTAGACTACTTATACCCATACGTGATGTTATACACCATTATTACCACACCTACCTATCCTCAGCCCCTCCCACTGCCTAGCTACCTTAGATACCTGTCCTCAGCCCCTCCCACTACCTAGATACCTATCCTCATCCCCTCCCACTACCTAGCTACCTTAGATACCTACCCTCATCCCCTCCCACTACCTAGATACCTATCCTCATCCCCTCCCACTACCTAGCTACCTTAGATACCTACCCTCAGCCCCTCTCACTATCTAGATACCTACCCTCAGCCCCTCCCACTATCTAGATACCTACCCTCAGCCCCTCCCACTATCTAGCTACCTACCCTCAGCCCCTCCCACTATCTAGCTACCTACCCTCAGCCCCTCCCACTACCTACCTATCCTCAGCCCCTCCCACTACCTACCCTAGACCAATCTACATGGTCAGCTGCTCCTACAGACAGACACACACACACACACACACACACACACACACACACACACACACACACACACACACACACACACACACACACACACACACACACACACACACACACACACACACACACTAATCTCATCTCATTTTCTTACACTCTTAGAAAAAAGGGTTCCAAAAGGGTTATTCGTCTGTGAGAACCCTTTTTGGTTCCAGGTAAAACTCTTTTTGGTTACGTGTAGGAGCATTTCTACATGATACCCAAAACGGTTCTGCTTGGAACTAAAAGGCATCTACCTGGAACCAACAAGGGTTCTTCGAAGGGTTCTCCTATGGGGACAGCCGAAGAACCCTTGTTAGGTTCTAGATAAGAGAGTAGGAATCCATTGGTCCTTTTGTTTTGTTGTGTTTTTGTTGCTGTTCTCCTGTGTATTCTTTCACTTGGTCATCCTTCAACACACCTCGCCTTCTTTCAGATATCTCTGAAGTCTTTAGTCTGTGGAGGAATTCTGGTGGCTGTTGTCAGGACAGTCATAATGCTTCACAATGGCTCTAAATCACCCGAGTAATCGTAACCCTGACAGCCTGAGACAGAGAGGAAGGAGAGTGTGACTCATCTGTTTGTTCGTGTTCTGTGATGCTGGATCATGGTGTCTGTGTGTTTGCCCTGAGCTGTCTGTCTTTCTATGGCTTCCTAAGAAGGAAGTGGAGAAGTGATTCACAGGGTATTGTATAGGTAGAGGACACCACCCTGATCCAACACTAAAGAGACTAGAAGACTTCTGTCTTATTTCTTATTTAGTTGACTGATGGTCAGACAGGATCATCATCATATTAAATCAAAGTTTATTTGTCACGTGCGCCGAGTACAACAGGTGTAGGTAGACCTTACAGTGAAATGCTGAATACAACAGGTGTAGGTAGACCTTACAGTGAAATGCTGAATACAACAGGTGTAGTAGACCTTACAGTGAAATGCTGAATACAACAGGTGTAGTAGACCTTACTGTGAAATGCTGAATACAACAGGTGTAGTAGACCTTACAGTGAAATGCTGAATACAACAGGTGTACTAGACCTTACAGTGAAATGCTGAATACAACAGGTGTAGGTAGACCTTACAGTGAAATGCTGAATACAACAGGTGTAGTAGACCTTACAGTGAAATGCTGAATACAACAGGTGTAGTAGACCTCACAGTGAAATGCTGAATACAACAGGTGTAGTAGACCTCACAGTGAAATGCTGAATACAACAGGTGTAGTAGACCTTACAGTGAAATGCTGAATACAACAGGTGTAGTAGACCTTACAGTGAAATGCTGAATACAACAGGTGTAGGTAGACCTTACAGTGAAATGCTGAATACAACAGGTGTAGTAGACCTTACAGTGAAATGCTGAATACAACAGGTGTAGTAGACCTTACTGTGAAATGCTGAATACAACAGGTGTAGTAGACCTCACAGTGAAATGCTGAATACAACAGGTGTAGTAGACCTCACAGTGAAATGCTGAATACAACAGGTGTAGTAGACCTTACAGTGAAATGCTTAATACAACAGGAGTAGTAGACCTTACAGTGAAATGCTGAATACAACAGGTGTAGGTAGACCTTACAGTGAAATGCTTACTTACAGGCTCTAACCAACAGTGCAAAAAAGGTATTAGGTGAACAGCAGGTAGGTAAAGAAATAAAAACGACAGTAAAAAGGACAGTGAATATAGTTGGTCATATGTGAAGAGATTTTCTTTTTGTGGGGGTTCAAAGGCCTCAAGTCATATCATAGGCCAAGAGGATTCAACTTAAAGCTGCAATATCTCATTTGTTTTTTTTTCGGGGGGGGGGGGGGGGGCGACCCGACCAAATTCACATAGAAATGTGAGTTATAGATCTGTCATTCTCATCGAAAGCAAGTCTAAGAAGCAGTACATCTGTTCTATGTGCTCTATTTTCTATGCTTCTCCTTAAGTTTAGTTTTTTTGCGTCTTTTACTATGTGTTTTGTACATCAACTGAAAATACAATATTTTTGGTTATGCAAAATATATTCCAAGGCGGTTTAGTTGTCACAAACTGAAATTAAGCGAACTATTAGAATTTTAGTAACCAGGAAATGGCGGAGCAATTTCTGCATCGTGCACCTTTCAAATCTTCATCACTTCTAATGTGTCATCATACCAGCCCAGCAACACTATATCACCATACCAGCCCAGCAACACTATATCACCATACCAGCCCAGCAACACTATATCACCATACCAGCAACACTATATCACCATACCAGCCCAGCAACACTATATCACCATACCAGCCCAGCAACACTATATCACCATACCAGCCCAGCAACACTATATCACCATACCAGCCCAGCAACACTATATCACCATACCAGCCCAGCAACACTATATCACCAGCCCAGCAACACTATATCACCATACCAGCCCAGCAACACTATATCACCATACCAGCCCAGCAACACCATATCACCATACCAGCACAGCAACACTATATCACCATACCAGCCCAGCAACACTATATCACCATACCAGCAACACTATATCACCATACCAGCCCAGCAACACTATATCACCATACCAGCAACACTATATCACCATACCAGCCCAGCAACACTATATCACCATACCAGCCCAGCAACACTATATCACCATACCAGCCCAGCAACACTATATCACCATACCAGCAACACTATATCACCATACCAGCCCAGCAACACTATATCACCATACCAGCAACACTATATCACCAGCCCAGCAACACTATATCACCATACCAGCCCAGCAACACTATATCACCATACCAGCCCAGCAACACTATATCACCATACCAGCAACACTATATCACCATACCAGCCCAGCAACACTATATCACCATACCAGCAACACTATATCACCATACCAGCCTAGCAACACTATATCACCATACCAGCCCAGCAACACTATATCACCATACCAGCCCAGCAACACTATATCACCATACCAGCCCAGCAACACTATATCACCATACCAGCCCAGCAACACTATATCACCATACCAGCCCAGCAACACTATATCACCATACCAGCCCAGCAACACTATATCACCATACCAGCCCAGCAACACTATATCACCATACCAGCAACACTATCCATACCAGCAACACTATATCACCATACCAGCCCAGCAACACTATATCACCATACCAGCAACACTATATCACCATACCAGCCCAGCAACACTATATCACCATACCAGCCCAGCAACACCATATCACCATACCAGCAACACTATATCACCATACCAGCCCAGCAACACGATATCACCATACCAGCCCAGCAACACGATATCACCATACCAGCCCAGCAACACTATATCACCATACCAGCCCAGCAACACTCTTCCTGAAAGCCAAAGAAAGCAATAAGAAATACAAACCTCAACTATAAATGTATTAATATATAGAAGAATCTCTACTGTCTTCAGTTGAAACTGTAATCTCCACCCCCTGACTTGATCTCCGGTGTAAATCCTATTCAAATCTTTAACGTTTCCCAGATAAATATTATGTATTCTAAAAGCGTAATCCGTTTACTTTTACATTAAAATACACTTTTTGTTGTGAACCACTTTTTCGTTGAGTATTTATCTAGTCGTTTTATTTTTAGATTACATAATAAAGTAGTATTAAAAAAAACAGGTACATTTGTCTCTTTTAAAAAACCTTTACTATTTAGTGTTTTTAATATTTAGTTGATAACATGATGACGCTACATGAACTGTCTAATATATCGTTAAAAAAACTTTAAAGTAATCCAAAACGTTTTTTTTTTGTGTCGTTTATTTCTTCATGTATGTAATGTAATGTATTATTAAAATAAACAATTTGTAAATGCTACATTTGGTTTCATGATTGTGATTTTACTTGGTTATATTACGCTCCAGATGGATAGTCCTACTAGCCTGCTAGCTAGTATAGTAGAACCGGGATAGTGGACCTGGGATAGTGGAACCGGGATAGTGGAACCGGGATAGTGGAACCGGGATAGTAGAACCGGGATAGTGGAACCGGGATAGTAGAACCGGGATAGTAGAATGGGGATACTAGAACCGGGATAGTAGAATCGGGATAGTAGACCCGGGACAGTAGAACCCAGATAGTAGAATGGGGATAGTAGACCCGGGATAGTAGAACCGGGAATAGTAGAACCGGGACAGTAGAACCCAGATAGTAGAATGGGGATAGTAGAAAGGGGATAGTAGAACCGGGATAGTAGAACCGGGATAGTAGAATGGGAATTGTAGAAAATGTGCCAGACTAGCCCGCCAGGCCAGTGACATTACTTTTCAAGTATCAGATGGAACAGATGTTGGACCCGAACCACATGTTACCCAGGCTAGTAAACTGAAGTCTACTAGTCTGGCTGGCAAAAACCCCTGGTTACACGATACAAGACTCCAGACAGACTGGAACTATACAAGACTCCAGACAGACTGTAACTATACAAGACTCCAGACAGACTGTAACTATACAAGACTCCAGACAGACTGGAACTATACAAGACTCCAGACAGACTGGAACTATACAAGACTCCAGACTCCAGACAGACTGTAACTACGCAAGACTCCAGACAGACTGGAACTATACAAGACTCCAGACAGACTGGAACTATACAAGACTCCAGACAGACTGGAACTATACAAGACTCCAGACAGACTGGAACTATACAAGACTCCAGACAGACTGGAACTATACAAGACTCCAGACAGACTGGAACTATACAAGACTCCAGACAGACTGTAACTACGCAAGACTCCAGACTCCAGACAGACTGTAACTATACAAGACTCCAGACAGACTGTAACTATACAATACTCCAGACAGACTGTAACTATACAAGACTCCAGACAGACTATAACTATACAAGACTCCAGACAGACTGGAACTATACAAGACTCCAGACAGACTGGAACTATACAAGACTCCAGACAGACTGGAACTATACAAGACTCCAGACAGACTGTAACTATACAAGACTCCAGACAGACTGGAACTATACAAGACTCCAGACAGACTGGAACTATACAAGACTACAGACAGACTGTAACTATACAAGACTCCAGACAGACTAACTACACAAGACTACAGACAGACTGGAACTATACAAGACTCCAGACAGACTGGAACTATACAAGACTCCAGACAGACTGGAACTATACAAGACTCCAGACAGACTGGAACTATACAAGACTCCAGACAGACTGGAACTATACAAGACTCCAGACAGACTGGAACTACACAAGACTCCAGACAGACTGGAACTACACAAGACTCCAGACAGACTGGAACTATACAAGACTACAGACAGACAGCAAGACAAAAGAGCGTATTGTGGACTACAGGAAAAGGAGGGCCGAGCACACCCCCATTCTCATCGACGGGGCTGTAGTGGAGCAGGTTGAGAGCTTCAAGTTCCTTGGCATCCACATCACCAACAAACTATCATGGTCCTAACACACCAAGACAGTCGTGAAGAGGGCACGACAGTGCCTATTCCCCATCAGGAGACTAAAAAGATTTGTCATGGGTCCTCAGATCCTCAAAATATTCTACAGCTGCACCATCGAGAGCATACTGACTGGTAGCGTCACTGCCTGGTATGGCAACTGCTCGGCATCTGACCGTAAGGCGCTACAGAGGGTAGTGCATACAGCCCAGTACATCACTGTGGCCAAGCTTCGGTGCCATCCAGGACCTCTATACCAGGCGGTGTCAGAGGAAGGCCTACAAATTCTCCAAGACTCCAGCCACTGTAGGCATAGACTGTTCTCTCTGCTACCGCACAGCAAACGGTACCAGAGCACCAAGTCTAGGTCCAAAAGGCTCCTTAACAACTGTCGAAAGCGTTCCACAGGGATGCTGGCCCATGTTGGCTCCAATGCTTCCCACAGTTGTGTCAAGTTGGCTGGATGTCCTTTGGATGGTGAACCATTCTTGATACACACAGGAAACTGTTGAGCGTGAAAAACCCAGTGGCTTTGTATTTCTTGACACAAACCGGTGCACCTGGCACCTACTACCACTTCCTGTTCAAAGGCATATTTTGTCTTGCCCATTCACCCTCTGAATGGCACACATACACAATCCATGTCTCAATTGTCTCAAGGCTTAAAGATTCTTCTATAACCTGTATCCTCCCCTTCATCTACACTGATTGAAGTGCATTTAACACGTGACATCAATACAGGATCATAGCTTTCACCTGGATTCACCTGGTCAGTCTATGTCATGGAAAGAGCAGGTGTTATTAATGTTTTGTCCACTCAGTGCATATTATCCATGTCCTTGTTCAGCTCCCATCAGAGAAACAGGATGTTACAGTTCTTCAGGTCCCATCAGAGAAACAGGATATTACAGTTCTTCAGGTCCCATCAGAGAAACAGGATATTACAGTTATTCAGGTCCCATCGGAGAAACAGGATATTACAGTTCTTCAGGTCCCATCAGAGAAACAGGATATTACAGTTATTCAGGTCCCATCAGAGAAACAGGATGTTACAGTTCTTCAGGTCCCATCTGAGAAACAGGATATTACAGTTCTTCAGGTCCCATCAGAGAAACAGGATGTTACAGTTCTTCAGGTCCCATCAGAGAAACAGGATGTTACAGTTCTTCAGGTCCCATCAGAGAAACAGGATGTTACAGTTCTTCAGGTCCCATCAGAGAAACAGGATGTTACAGTTCTTCAGGTACCATCAGAGAAACAGGATGTTACAGTTCTTCAGGTCCCATCAGAGAAACAGGATGTTACAGTTCTTCAGCTCCCATCTGAGAAACAGGATGTTACAGTTCTTCAGGTCCCATCAGAGAAACAGGATATTACAGTTCTTCAGGTCCCATCAGAGAAACAGGATGTTACAGTTATTCAGGTCCCATCAGAGAAACAGGATGTTACAGTTCTTCAGGTCCCATCAGAGAAACAGGATGTTACAGTTCTTCAGGTCCCATCAGAGAAACAGGATGTTACAGTTCTTCAGGTCCCATCAGAGAAACAGGATGTTACAGTTCTTCAGGTCCCATCAGAGAAACAGGATGTTACAGTTCTTCAGGTCCCATCAGAGAAACAGGATATTACAGTTCTTCAGGTCCCATCAGAGAAACAGGATGTTACAGTTCTTCAGGTCCCATCAGAGAAACAGGATGTTACAGTTCTTCAGGTCCCATCAGAGAAACAGGATGTTACAGTTCTTCAGGTCCCATCAGAGAAACAGGATGTTACAGTTCTTCAGGTCCCATCTGAGAAACAGGATGTTACAGTTCTTCAGGTCCCATCAGAGAAACAGGATGTTACAGTTCTTCAGGTCCCATCAGAGAAACAGGATATTACAGTTCTTCAGGTCCCATCAGAGAAACAGGATGTTACAGTTCTTCAGGTCCCATCAGAGAAACAGGATGTTACAGTTCTTCAGCTCCCATCAGAGAAACAGGATGTTACAGTTCTTCAGGTCCCATCAGAGAAACAGGATGTTACAGTTCTTCAGGTCCCATCAGAGAAACAGGATGTTACAGTTCTTCAGGTCCCATCAGAGAAACAGGATGTTACAGTTCTTCAGCTCCCATCAGAGAAACAGGATGTTACAGTTCTTCAGGTCCCATCAGAGAAACAGGATATTACAGTTCTTCAGGTCCCATCAGAGACACAGGATGTTACAGTTCTTCAGGTCCCATCAGAGAAACAGGATATTATAGTTATTCAGGTCCCATCAGAGAAACAGGATGTTACAGTTCTTCAGCTCCCATCTGAGAAACAGGATGTTACAGTTCTTCAGGTCCCATCAGAGAAACAGGATGTTACAGTTCTTCAGGTCCCATCAGAGAAACAGGATGTTACAGTTCTTCAGGTCCCATCAGAGAAACAGGATGTTACAGTTCTTCAGGTCCCATCAGAGAAACAGGATGTTACAGTTCTTCAGCTCCCATCAGAGAAACAGAATGTTACAGTTCTTCAGGTCCCATCAGAGAAACAGGATATTACAGTTCTTCAGGTCCCATCAGAGAAACAGGATGTTACAGTTCTTCAGGTCCCATCAGAGAAACAGGATGTTACAGTTATTCAGGTCCCATCTGAGAAACAGGATGTTACAGTTCTTCAGGTCCCATCAGAGAAACAGGATGTTACAGTTCTTCAGCTCCCATCAGAGAAACAGGATGTTACAGTTCTTCAGGTCCCATCAGAGAAACAGGATGTTACAGTTCTTCAGGTCCCATCAGAGAAACAGAATGTTACAGTTCTTCAGGTCCCATCAGAGAAACAGGATGTTACAGTTCTTCAGCTCCCATCAGAGAAACAGGATGTTACAGTTCTTCAGGTCCCATCAGAGAAACAGGATGTTACAGTTCTTCAGGTCCCATCAGAGAAACAGAATGTTACAGTTCTTCAGGTCCCATCAGAGAAACAGGATGTTACAGTTCTTCAGGTCCCATCAGAGAAACAGGATGTTACAGTTCTTCAGCTCCCATCTGAGAAACAGGATGTTACAGTTCTTCAGGTCCCATCAGAGAAACAGGATGTTACAGTTCTTCAGGTCCCATCAGAGAAACAGGATGTTACAGTTATTCAGGTCCCATCAGAGAAACAGGATGTTACAGTTCTTCAGGTCCCATCAGAGAAACAGGATGTTACAGTTCTTCAGGTCCATCAGAGAAACAGGATGTTACAGTTATTCAGGTCCCATCAGAGAAACAGGATATTACAGTTCTTCAGGTCCCATCAGAGAAACAGGATGTTACAGTTCTTCAGGTCCCATCAGAGAAACAGGATGTTACAGTTCTTCAGGTCCCATCAGAGAAACAGAATGTTACAGTTCTTCAGGTCCCATCAGAGAACAGGATGTTACAGTTCTTCAGGTCCCATCAGAGAAACAGGATGTTACAGTTCTTCAGCTCCCATCAGAGAAACAGGATGTTACAGTTCTTCAGGTCCCATCAGAGAAACAGGATATTACAGTTCTTCAGGTCCCATCAGAGAAACAGGATGTTACAGTTCTTCAGGTCCATCAGAGAAACAGGATGTTACAGTTCTTCAGGTCCCATCAGAGAAACAGGATGTTACAGTTCTTCAGGTCCCATCAGAGAAACAGGATGTTACAGTACTTCAGGTCCCATCAGAGAAACAGGATGTTACAGTTCTTCAGGTCCCATCAGAGAAACAGGATGTTACAGTTCTTCAGGTCCCATCAGAGAAACAGGATGTTACAGTTCTTCAGGTCCCATCAGAGAAACAGGATATTACAGTTCTTCAGGTTCCATCAGAGAAACAGGATGTTACAGTTCTTCAGGTCCCATCAGAGAAACAGGATATAACTGTTCTTCAGGTTCCATCAGAGAAACAGGATGTTACAGTTCTTCAGGTCCCATCAGAGAAACAGGATGTTACAGTTCTTCAGGTCCCATCAGAGAAACAGGATATTACAGTTCTTCAGGTCCCATCAGAGAAACAGGATGTTACAGTTCTTCAGGTCCCATCAGAGAAACAGGATATTACAGTTATTCAGGTCCCATCAGAGAAACAGGATATTACAGTTCTTCAGGTCCCATCAGAGAAACAGGATATTACAGTTATTCAGGTCCCATCAGAGAAACAGGATGTTACAGTTCTTCAGGTCCCATCAGAGAAACAGGATGTTACAGTTCTTCAGGTCCCATCAGAGAAACAGGATGTTACAGTTCTTCAGCTCCCATCTGAGAAACAGGATGTTACAGTTCTTCAGGTCCCATCAGAGAAACAGGATGTTACAGTTCTTCAGGTCCCATCAGAGAAACAGGATGTTACAGTTCTTCAGGTCCCATCAGAGAAACAGAATGTTACAGTTCTTCAGGTCCCATCAGAGAAACAGGATATTACAGTTCTTCAGGTCCCATCAGAGAAACAGGATGTTACAGTTCTTCAGGTCCCATCAGAGAAACAGGATGTTACAGTTCTTCAGCTCCCATCTGAGAAACAGGATGTTACAGTTCTTCAGGTCCCATCAGAGAAACAGGATGTTACAGTTCTTCAGGTCCCATCAGAAAAACAGGATGTTACAGTTCTTCAGGTCCCATCAGAGAAACAGGATGTTACAGTTCTTCAGGTCCCATCAGAGAAACAGGATGTTACAGTTCTTCAGGTCCCATCAGAGAAACAGAATGTTACAGTTCTTCAGGTCCCATCAGAGAAACAGGATGTTACAGTTATTCAGGTCCCATCAGAGAAACAGGATGTTACAGTTCTTCAGGTCCCATCAGAGAAACAGGATATAACTGTTCTTCAGGTTCCATCAGAGAAACAGGATGTTACAGTTCTTCAGGTCCCATCAGAGAAACAGGATGTTACAGTTCTTCAGGTCCCATCAGAGAAACAGGATGTTACAGTTATTCAGGTCCCATCAGAGAAACAGGATATTACAGTTCTTCAGGTCCCATCAGAGAAACAGGATGTTACAGTTATTCAGGTCCCATCAGAGAAACAGGATGTTACAGTTCTTCAGGTCCCATCAGAGAAACAGGATGTTACAGTTCTTCAGCTCCCATCAGAGAAACAGGATGTTACAGTTCTTCAGGTCCCATCAGAGAAACAGGATGTTACAGTTCTTCAGGTCCCATCAGAGAAACAGGATGTTACAGTTATTCAGGTCCCATCAGAGAAACAGGATATTACAGTTCTTCAGGTCCCATCAGAGAAACAGGATGTTACAGTTCTTCAGGTCCCATCAGAGAAACAGGATGTTACAGTTCTTCAGATCCCATCAGAGAAACAGGATGTTACAGTTCTTCAGGTCCCATCAGAGAAACAGGATGTTACAGTTATTCAGGTCCCATCAGAGAAACAGGATATTACAGTTCTTCAGGTCCCATCAGAGAAACAGGATATTACAGTTATTCAGGTCCCATCAGAGAAACAGGATGTTACAGTTATTCAGGTCCCATCAGAGAAACAGGATGTTACAGTTCTTCAGGTCCCATCAGAGAAACAGGATGTTACAGTTCTTCAGGTCCCATCAGAGAAACAGGATGTTACAGTTCTTCAGGTCCCATCAGAGAAACAGAATGTTACAGTTCTTCAGGTCCCATCAGAGAAACAGGATGTTACAGTTCTTCAGGTCCCATCAGAGAAACAGGATGTTACAGTTCTTCAGCTCCCATCAGAGAAACAGGATGTTACAGTTCTTCAGGTCCCATCAGAGAAACAGGATATTACAGTTCTTCAGGTCCCATCAGAGAAACAGGATGTTACAGTTCTTCAGGTTCCATCAGAGAAACAGGATGTTACAGTTATTCAGGTCCCATCTGAGAAACAGGATGTTACAGTTCTTCAGGTCCCATCAGAGAAACAGGATGTTACAGTTCTTCAGGTCCCATCAGAGAAACAGGATGTTACAGTTCTTCAGGTCCCATCAGAGAAACAGGATGTTACAGTTCTTCAGGTCCCATCAGAGAAACAGGATATTACAGTTATTCAGGTCCCATCAGAGAAACAGGATGTTACAGTTCTTCAGGTTCCATCAGAGAAACAGGATGTTACAGTTCTTCAGGTCCCATCAGAGAAACAGGATATTACAGTTCTTCAGGTCCCATCAGAGAAACAGGATATTACAGTTCTTCAGGTTCCATCAGAGAAACAGGATGTTACAGTTCTTCAGGTCCCATCAGAGAAACAGGATATAACTGTTCTTCAGGTTCCATCAGAGAAACAGGATGTTACAGTTCTTCAGGTCCCATCAGAGAAACAGGATGTTACAGTTCTTCAGGTCCCATCAGAGAAACAGGATGTTACCGTTCTTCAGGTCCCATCAGAGAAACAGGATGTTACAGTTCTTCAGGTTCCATCAGAGAAACAGGATGTTACAGTTCTTCAGGTCCCATCTGAGAAACAGGATATTACAGTTCTTCAGGTCCCATCAGAGAAACAGGATGTTACAGTTCTTCAGGTCCCATCAGAGAAACAGAATGTTACAGTTCTTCAGGTTCCATCTGAGAAACAGGATGTTACCGTTCTTCAGGTCCCATCAGAGAAACAGGATGTTACAGTTCTTCAGCTCCCATCAGAGAAACAGGATATTACAGTTCTTCAGGTCCCATCAGAGAAACAGGATATAACTGTTCTTCAGGTTCCATCAGAGAAACAGGATGTTACAGTTCTTCAGGTCCCATCAGAGAAACAGGATGTTACAGTTCTTCAGGTCCCATCAGAGAAACAGGATGTTACAGTTCTTCAGGTCCCATCAGAGAAACAGGATATTACAGTTCTTCAGTTCCCATCAGAGAAACAGGATGTTACAGTTCTTCAGCTCCCATCAGAGAAACAGGATGTTACAGTTCTTCAGGTCCCATCAGAGAAACAGGATATTACAGTTCTTCAGGTCCCATCAGAGAAACAGGATGTTACAGTTCTTCAGGTCCCATCAGAGAAACAGGATATTACAGTTATTCAGGTCCCATCAGAGAAACAGGATATTACAGTTCTTCAGGTCCCATCAGAGAAACAGGATATTACAGTTATTCAGGTCCCATCAGAGAAACAGGATGTTACAGTTCTTCAGGTCCCATCAGAGAAACAGGATGTTACAGTTCTTCAGGTCCCATCAGAGAAACAGGATGTTACAGTTCTTCAGGTCCCATCAGAGAAACAGGATGTTACAGTTATTCAGGTCCCATCAGAGAAACAGGATGTTACAGTTCTTCAGGTCCCATCAGAGAAACAGGATATTACAGTTCTTCAGGTCCCATCAGAGAAACAGGATGTTACAGTTCTTCAGGTCCCATCAGAGAAACAGGATGTTACAGTTCTTCAGGTCCCATCAGAGAAACAGGATGTTACAGTTCTTCAGGTCCCATCAGAGAAACAGGATGTTACAGTTCTTCAGGTCCCATCAGAGAAACAGGATGTTACAGTTCTTCAGGTCCCATCAGAGAAACAGGATGTTACAGTTATTCAGGTCCCATCAGAGAAACAGGATGTTACAGTACTTCAGGTCCCATCAGAGAAACAGGATGTTACAGTTCTTCAGGTCCCATCTGAGAAACAGGATGTTACAGTTCTTCAGGTCCCATCAGAGAAACAGGATATTACAGTTCTTCAGGTCCCATCTGAGAAACAGGATGTTACAGTTCTTCAGGTCCCATCAGAGAAACAGGATATTACAGTTCTTCAGGTTCCATCTGAGAAACAGGATGTTACAGTTCTTCAGGTTCCATCAGAGAAACAGGATGTTACAGTTCTTCAGGTCCCATCAGAGAAACAGGATGTTACAGTTCTTCAGGTCCCATCAGAGAAACAGGATATAACTGTTCTTCAGGTTCCATCAGAGAAACAGGATGTTACAGTTCTTCAGGTCCCATCAGAGAAACAGGATGTTACAGTTCTTCAGGTCCCATCAGAGAAACAGGATGTTACAGTTCTTCAGGTCCCATCAGAGAAACAGGATGTTACAGTTCTTCAGGTCCCATCAGAGAAACAGGATGTTACAGTTCTTCAGGTCCCATCAGAGAAACAGGATGTTACAGTTCTTCAGGTCCCATCAGAGAAACAGGATATAACTGTTCTTCAGGTTCCATCAGAGAAACAGGATGTTACAGTTCTTCAGGTCCCATCAGAGAAACAGGATGTTACAGTTCTTCAGGTTCCATCTGAGAAACAGGATGTTACAGTTCTTCAGGTCCCACCAGAGAAACAGGATATTACAGTTCTTCAGGTCCCATCTGAGAAACAGGATGTTACAGTTCTTCAGGTCCCATCTGAGAAACAGGATATTACCGTTCTTCAGGTCCCACTGATAGGATAGTCACGAACAGAGCTTGTCCAGTTTGTTCTCCCGTGATTGTACATTCGCCAATAAAAGCATTAAAACAACACGTTTGATCCCTTTTGTAAATCTAAGGGAGGTAGGCGAGGGGCTGGGGCGAGCGTGACCCTAACCTGGGTTCAACTACTATTTGAAATATTTTCAAATAATTTAGCTGTGTTTGATAGAGCTTGTCTGGTGCAAAGGAACCAATAGAGAAGTGACAACCCTAGCAGCCCACCTGGCACTCCAGGCAGACTAAAGCAAACACTGAAAGTTTTGAACGATTTTAAATAGTATCTGAACCCAGGTCTGAGGGGATTTTAAATAGGTTCTGAACCCAGGTCTGAGGGGATTTTAAATAGTATCTGAACCCAGGTCTGAGGGGATTTAAAATAGTATTTGATCCCAGGTCTGAGGGGATTTTAAATAGTATTTGAACCCAGGTCTGAGGGGATTTTAAATAGTATTTGAACCCAGGTCTGAGGGGATTTTAAATAGTATCTGAACCCAGGTCTGAGGGCCAGGAAAGTACCAGCCTAGTAAATCCCTGTCTATGCCAACAAAGGCCTGTGGGCTCACTGTGCCCAGCCTGGCCAGATCACACTGTTACATCAGCGAGTGCACACACACACACACACACACACACACACACACACACACACACACACACACACACACACACACACACACACACACACACACACACACACACACACTCCCTTAATATTGTTAACACATTATTAACTACTGCATAACACAGGACTCTCTCAGAGATCTTTAATGGGACTCTATTGGAGTCTATTGGACTCTATGAGATTATATTAGACTCTTTTGGAGTCTATTGGACTTTATTCGACTCTATTGGACTCCATTGGCATCTGTTGTTCCGAGAACGACGTTTCATGTCTGACTCGTCAGAGCGCTGAACAACAGCGACCTCTTGTGATTTGTTTATGGAATGACATCGTCGTGGCATTCTGAGTCTCACTGTCGTCATGGAGGAGCAGGAGGTAGTGAGTGTCGAAAATAATGCTCTCCGGTCTCTAAATTCTGATGTCAAAACCTACGTTAATTTTATAAACCAGTCGAAACAAAGCGCCCGAGCATGGTGGTTGGATTTTTCCGGACATCCAGTTTCTTATGGCGATATACGAACGAACGGGTTATTACGTATGGATACTTTTCTGAGTGAGTCCCTCCCTCATGCAACACAGCCATCTATCTTTCCTTTATTTAGTCTTTCTTGTGTTACTCAAATACTTGATCTGTATTAAGTTTAACATGTAATGTAATTCAGCTATGGGTTGAACCAAGAGGACAGTTATACCCCAAACAAAGCATTACTCAGCTATGGGCCTTTCCCAAATGTTGAATTGAATGCGTTATAGTCTATAGCCTAAACCTATTGTCCGTGACATTTCATTTCCCTCGATCTCATTCCACTCTCCGCAGCGCATCCATGGGTTTTCAGAGCCTCTCGAAATGGGGCGAAACTTTTAGCTAATCAGCGAGATGTTTATATGCCAACAGCTGCCACCGAATATGAAGAGGATGGTGACCCCAAGTTTCTGAATGTTGTCATAGCTACCCCAGGTGAGTCCCTCTCTCTATGTTCCTCCCATCAACCCCGTTGACAGACACCCGTTGTACACTACACTTCCTTGTGCTGTCGTTTCCTTCCCTCGTTGTCACCTACACTACACTTCCTTTTGCTGTCGTTTCCTTCCCTCGTTGTCACCTACACTACACTTCCTTTTGCTGTCGTTTCCTTCCCTCGTTGTCACCTACACTACACTTCCTTGTGCTGTCGTTTCCTTCCCTCGTTGTCACCTACACTACACTTCCTTTTGCTGTCGTTTCCTTCCCTCGTTGTCACCTACTCTACACTTCCTTTTGCTGTCGTTTCCTTCCCTCGTTGTCACCTACTCTACACTTCGTTTTGCTGTCGTTTCCTTCCCTCGTTGTCACCTAGATATAAAAGAGTCAAACCAATAATAGCATTGACTTTTGCCCTGTCCCAGGCTACTCTATAAGCTGGTAGGCCTAGGCAACAAGACAAGGAGAGGAAAACAACCTATACTATTGAGACTTCCCCTCAAGTTGTTGTTCGTGTCACCAACCACACATGCGTTACTTGTTTGGCATTTTACCCCTCAAAAGGTATGTTGATGGTTTCTTCCTGTGTTCCAGTATTGTTGATAGTAGCCTGGGACCCAGATGTTTTTCTGATCTCGCCAACTGCTGATGGAATTGTCGTGACAAATCATTTGGCTTGGCGATGGAGGAGACAAAAAGCACAATCAGACCTGGGACCAACTCTGTCCGGGAGTGTTGACAGACCTGGGACCAACTCTGTCCAGGAGTGTTGACAGACCTGGGACCAGCTCTGTCCAGGAGTGTTGACAGACCTGGGACCAACTCTGTCCAGGAGTGTTGACAGACCTGGTACCAGCTCTGTCCAGGAGTGTTGACAGACCTGGGACCAGCTCTGTCCAGGAGTGTTGACAGCCCTGGGACCAGCTCTGTCCAGGAGTGTTGACAGACCTGGGACCAACTCTGTCCAGGAGTGTTGACAGACCTGGGACCAGCTCTGTCCAGGAGTGTTGACAGACCTGGGACCAGCTCTGTCCAGGAGTGTTGACAGACCTGGGACCAGCTCTGTCCAGGAGTGTTGACAGACCTGGGACCAGCTCTGTCCAGGAGTGTTGACAGACCTGGGACCAGCTCTGTCCAGGAGTGTTGACAGACCTGGGACCAGCTCTGTCCAGGAGTGTTGACAGACCTGGGACCAGCTCTGTCCAGGAGTGTTGACAGACCTGGGACCAGCTCTGTCCAGGAGTGTTGACAGACCTGGGACCAGCTCTGTCCAGGAGTGTGTAAAAACACATCAAGTTTCATACACGTCATTATTTCTCTCTGTGTTCCAGTGTACTCTCTCCAGGAGTGTTGTCTGATGCTAATCCGTAATCTGGTAGAAGAGGAGGACTACGGCAGACTGGACATCCCCGAGTCACTGAAGACAGACCTCAGACAACAGCCTGACTTACTGAAGGAGCTGGGACTCATCAACCGTTGTGTCATTTAGATCACAATGAATCAGATTACATGAACGGGGGGGGGTGACCTGATCCTAGATCAGCTCTCATACTCTGAGAAGCTTTATGGATAACAGGCCACTGAATCATGGACTTTCTGTTGACCAAATGTAGCCTTTTTCACCCTGCTCTGACCTTGTTGGTGACTCTAGAACAGTGGAAGGCAAAGTCAGGGTCGGGGAACTGCAGTGGGGTCGCCAATTAAGAGTACTTATTATTAAGATTACATATAATTGTATGGGACAAAAAAAAAAAATGTTTAAGAAATATATATATTTTTAAATGTTTATTGAATAAATGTATTTGTTTATTTCTTTTCATTTTGATGAGGGATGAAAACACAATTAATTTAAGGTTATTTGGGGTGAGGTCGCAATACATTCTTGAGGAGAAAATGGGGTCCCCACTGAAACATTTTGAATACCACTGGCTTAGAGCATCTGAATGAAACATGTCCCTACCCTGAACTCATTGGTGACTCTAGAAGCTCAGAGCATCTGAATGAAACATGTCCCTACCCTGAACTCATTTGGGGACTCTAGAAGCTTAGAGCATCTGAATGAAACATGTCCCTACCCTGAACTCATTGGTGACTAGAAGCTCAGAGCATCTGAATGAAACATGTCCCTACCCTGAACTCATTGGTGACTCTAGAAGCTCAGAGCATCTGAATGAAACATGTCCCTACCCTGAACTCATTTGGGGACTCTAGAAGCTTAGAGCATCTGAATGAAACATGTCCCTACCCTGAACTCATTGGGGACTCTAGAAGCTCAGAGCATTTGAATGAAACATGTCCCTACCCTGAACTCATTGGTGAGTCTAGAAGCTTAGAGCATCTGAATGAAACATGTCCCTACCCTGAACTCATTGGTGTCTCTAGAAGCTCAAGAGCATTTGAATGAAACATGTCCTTACCCTGAACGCATTGGTGACTCTAGAAGCTCAGAGCATCTGAATGAAACATGTCCCTACCCTGAACTCATTGGGGACTCTAGAAGCTCAGAGCATCTGAATGAAACATGTCCCTACCCTGAACTCATTGGGGACTCTAGAAGCTCAGAGCATCTGAATGAAACATGTCCCTACCCTGAACTCATTGGTGATTCTAGAAGCTTAGAGCATCTGAATGAAACATGTCCCTATCCTGAATTCATTGGGCACAGCGCTTTATGTCGACCAAATGTAGCCGTTTCCTAGCCTGGTCGAGGATCTATTTGTGCTGTCTTATCAACCCCTATGGTCATCAAGATGAGATCAGGCTAGCCTTTCCCTTCCTCAAAAGTATGGAATGTATGAACAACATATTTAGGTTTAGAGCCGGTTGAATGGAACTTGTGACCAAACATTATAACAGAGCCGATTTGCCATAGCAACACAGTGGGCCTGCTCCTACTTATCAGCCAAACATAGTTTATACCGTATTCAGACCCCTTGGATTTCTTCACATTTTATTGTGCTACAAAGTTGGATTAAAATGGATTTAATCTTTTTTTTTTTGTCAACAATCTACACAAAATAATCTAAGGTCAAAGTGGAAGATATAAAAAAAAAACATTTTTTTTTATTAATAAATGTTTTTATAACTAAAATATTGTCGTTGCGTAAGTATTCAGCTCCCTGAGTCAATACATGTTTGAATCACCTTTGGCATTGATTCCAGCTGTGAGTCTTTCTGGGTAAGTCTCTAAGAGCTTTACACACCTGGATTGTACAATATTTGCCCATTTAAAATTCTTCAAGCTCTGTCAAGATGTTGGGGATCATGGCTAGACAGCAATGTTCAAGTCTTGCCATGGATTCTTAAGCAGATTTAAGTCAAAACTGTAACTTGGCCACTCAGGAACATTCACCGTCTCCTTGGTAAGCAACTCCAGTGTAGATTTGGTTTTGTGTTGTAGGTTATTGTCCTGCTGAAAGTTGAATTCCTCTCAGTCTCTGGTGTAAAGCAGACTGAAGCAGGTTTTTTCTTCCTCTAGGACTTTGCCTGTTCTTAGCTCCATCCCGGTTCTTTTTATCCTGAAAAACTGCCCAGTATTTGCCAATGGCAAGCATACCCATACCATGATGCAGACACCACCAGGCTTAAAGACAAGGAAGCAGTTGTTAACCTCTATTATTTCACACAGTGAGTCCATGTCACTTATGTGATTTGTTAAACCACATTTTACTCCTAAACTAATTTTAGGTTTGCCTAAACAAAGTGGCTGAATACTTAAGCAACGATTATATTTTAGTTATGAATGTATTTTTCTTCCACTTTGACATTGCAGAGTATTTTGTGTAGATTGACAAAAAAAATGACAAATCCATTTTAATTCTAATTTGTAACACAATAAAAAGACACTGTAGGCGCGTTCACCTGGTCTAGTGGTATAACTGGTTCTATACAGGTGAGTGTTCACCTGGTCTAGTGGTATAACTGGTTCTATACAGGTGAGTGTTCACCTGGTCTAGTGATATAACTGGTTCTATACAGGTGAGTGTTCACCTGGTCTAGTGGTATAACTGGTTCTATACAGGTGAGTGTTCACCTGGTCTAGTGGTATAACTGGTTCTATACAGGTGAGTGTTCACCTGGTCTAGTGATGTAACTGGTTCTATACAGGTGAGTGTTCACCTGGTCTAGTGATATAACTGGTTCTATACAGGTGAGTGTTCACCTGGTCTAGTGGTATAACTGGTTCTATACAGGTGAGTGTTCACCTGGTCTAGTGGTATAACTGGTTCTATACAGGTGAGTGTTCACCTGGTCTAGTGGTATAACTGGTTCTATACAGGTGAGTGTTCACCTGGTCTAGTGGTATAACTGGTTCTATATAGGTGAGTGTTCACCTGGTCTAGTGGTATAACTGGTTCTATATACAGTGGGGAGAACAAGTATTTGATACACTGCCGATTTTGCAGGTTTTCCTACTTACAAACATGTAGAGGTCTGTAATTTTTATCATAGGTACACTTCAACTGTGAGAGACGGAATCTAAAACAAAAATCCAGAAAATCACATTGTATGATTTTTAAGTACTTAATTTGCATTTTATTGCATGACATAAGTATTTGATCACCTACCAACCAGTAAGAATTCCGTCTCTCACAGACCTGTTAGTTTTTCTTAAAGAAGCCCTCCTGTTCTCCACTCATTGCCTGTATTAACTGCACCTGTTTGAACTCGTTACCTGTATAAAAGACACCTGTCCACACACTCAATCAAACAGACTCCAGCCTCTCCACAATGGCCAAGACCAGAGAGCTGTGTAAGGACATCAGGGATAAAATTGTAGACCTGCACAAGGGATGGGCTACAGGACAATAGGCAAGCAGCTTGGTGAGAAGGCAACAACTATTGGCGCAATTATTAGAAAATGGAAGAAGTTCAAGATGACAGTCAATCCCCCTCGGTCTGGGGCTCCATGCAAGATCTCACCTCGTGGGGCATCAATGATCATGAGGAAGGTGAGGGATCAGCCCAGAACTACACGGCAGGACCTGGTCAATGACCTGAAGAGAGCTGGGACCACAGTCTCAAAGAAAACCATTAGTAACACACTACGCCGTCATGGATTAAAATCCTGCAGCGCACGCAAGGTCCCCCTGCTCAAGCCAGCGCATGTCCAGGCCCGTCTGAAGTTTGCCAATGACCATCTGGATGATCCAGAGGAGGAATGGGAGAAGGTCATGTGGTCTGATGAGACAAAAATAGAGCTCTTTGGTCTAAACTCCACTCGCCGTGTTTGGAGGAAGAAGAAGGATGAGTACAACCCCAAGAACACCATCCCAACCGTGAAGCATGGAGGTGGAAACATCATTCTTTGGGGATGCTTTTCTGCAAAGGGGACAGGACGACTGCACCGTATTGAGGGGAGGATGGATGGGGCCATGTATCGCGAGATCTTGGCCAACAACCTCCTTCCCTCAGTAAGAGCATTGAAGATGGGTCGTGGCTGGGTCTTCCAGCATGACAACGACCCGAAACACACAGCCAGGGCAACTAAGGAGTGGCTCCGTAAGAAGCATCTCAAGGTCCTGGAGTGGCCTAGCCAGTCTCCAGACCTGAACCCAATAGAAAATCTTTGGAGGGAGCTGAAAGTCCGTATTGCCCAGCGACAGCCCCGAAACCTGAAGGATCTGGAGAAGGTCTGTATGGAGGAGTGGGCCAAAATCCCTGCTGCAGTGTGTGCAAACCTGGTCAAGAACTACAGTAAACGTATGATCTCTGTAATTGCAAACAAAGGTTTCTGTACCAAATATTAAGTTCTGCTTTTCTGATGTATCAAATACTTATGTCATGCAATAAAAATGCAAATTAATTACTTAAAAATCATACAATGTGATTTTCTGGATTTTTGTTTTAGATTCCGTCTCTCACAGTTGAAGTGTACATATGATAAAAATTACAGACCTCTACATGCTTTGTAAGTAGGAAAATCGGCAGTGTATCAAATACTTGTTCTCCCCACTGTAGGTGAGTTCACCTGGTCTAGTGGTATAACTGGTTCAATACAGGTGAGTGTTCACCTGGTCTAGTGGTATAACTGGTTCTATACAGGTGAGTGTTCACCTGGTCTAGTGGTATAACTGGTTCTATACAGGTGAGTGTTCACCTGGTCTAGTGGTATAACTGGTTCTATACAGGTGAGTGTTCACCTGGTCTAGTGGTATAACTGGTTCTATACAGGTGAGTGTTCACCTGGTCTAGTGGTATAACTGATTCTATACAGGTGAGTGTTCACCTGGTCTAGTGGTATAACTGGTTCTATACAGGTGAGTGTTCACCTGGTCTAGTGGTATAACTGGTTCTATACAGGTGAGTGTTCACCTGGTCTAGAGGTATAACTGGTTCTATACAGGTGAGTGTTCACCTGGTCTAGAAGTATAACTGGTTCTCTACAGGTGAGTGTTCACCTGGTCTAGTGGTGTTACTGGTTCTATACAGGTGAGTGTTCACCTGGTCTAGTGGTATAACTGGTTCTATACAGGTGAGTGTTCACCTGGTCTAGTGGTGTTACTGGTTCTATACAGGTGAGTGTTCACCTGGTCTAGTGATATAACTGGTTCTATACAGGTGAGTGTTCACCTGGTCTAGTGGTATAACTGGTTCAGTACAGGTGAGTGTTCACCTGGTTTAGTGGTATAACTGGTTCTATACAGGTGAGTGTTCACCCGGTCTAGTGGTATAACTGGTTCTATACAGGTGAGTGTTCACCTGGTCTAGTGGTATAACTGGTTCTATACAGGTGAGTGTTCACCTGGTCTCGTGGTATTACTGGTTCAACTGAGTTAGAGGAAGCAGACGTATCTACATTAACATTTAAAACACTTAACTTTACAATTTAATCAAGAAATGAAATCAAAGCATATACAATTGACGGTGCATTCACAGTTCACCAAATAGACGTGTAACTATTTTACTTAAAACATGACAATTTGTATTGCACTTGCAGGTTTGTTAATAAATTAATGACTGAGGAAACAGAATATAGAGCCTAGTAAAATCCCTTCATTAGTATTTACATGATCTCAAATGGAAACCTCTTGGTATTCAAATCTGTAGTGTTCTTCAGATTCCCTTTCCTGACATCTGATGTGGTATTGTTCTACTGTACATGGTTCTGCCCACCAGGTAACTGGTTGAACATGTTTCCTGGTCCCGGAGCATCCCTCTGTTTGCTGGCATATCAAAATCTCTGTCCCAAATGACCCATAGGGCTTTGGTCAAAAGTAGTGCACTGTATAGGGAATGGGGTCCCATTTGGGACACGGTCTCTGGTCAAAAGTACTGCACTATATATGGATGGGGTCCCATTTGGGACACAACCTCTGGTCAAAAGTAGTGCACTATATATGGAATAGGTTGCTATGTGATAAATGTTCTCAGGTGTCCTGGTTAAGTCAATAGTGGAGAATAGTGTATTGTATAAAACTTTACTGTGACTGCTATTCAAGTCTTTCTAGAATGATCAGATCTCTACACTCAGTGGCCAGTTTATAAAGTACACCACCCCCCCCGTTCACGAAAATGGTTTGCTCCTACAGTCAGTGAGTCACGTGGCCTTGGCTTGTTATATAAAGCAGGCAGACAGGCATCGAGGCATTCAGTTACTGTTCGATTGAACGTTAGAATGGGCAAAACGAGTGACCTAAGTGACTTTGAGCGTGGTGTGATCGTCGGCTGCCAGGCGTGCCGGTTCCAGGATCTCAGAAACGGCCTCCTGGGCTTTTCACGCACGACAGTGTCCAGGGTTTACAGAGAACAGTGCGACAAACACAACACGTCCAGTCAGCAGCAGTCCTGTGGGTGAAAACAGCTCGGTGATGAGAGATGTCCAAGCTAACAGGTGGAACACAAACAGGAAAATAACGACGCAGTACAACAGTGGTGTGGAGAACGGCATCTCGGAACCCACAACTTGTCGGTCCTTGTCACGGATTGGCTATTGCAGCAGACGACCACCCCGGGTTCCTATCAGCTAAAAACAAGAAGCAGCAGCTCCAGTGGGCAGGCCATCACCAACACTGGACTATAGAGGAGTGGAAAAACACCTCCTGGACCGACGAATCCCGGTTCCTGTTAAATCATGCCGACGGTAGAGTCAGGATTTGGCGTAAGCAGCATGAGTCCATGGACCCATCCTGCCTGGTGTCAACGGTACAGTCCATGGACCCATCCTGCCTGGTGTCAACGGTACAGTCCATGGACCCATCCTGCCTGGTGTCAACGGTACAGTCCATGGACCCATCCTGCCTGGTGTCAACGGTACAGACTGGGGGCGTTAGGTCCGTTGATATCAATTGTTTCCATGCCTTAAAGAACTCAGACTGTTCTGGAGGAAAAGGGGTTCCGACCCGGTACCAGATGGACCTAATACAACTGGCCACTGAGTGGATTTTTCTATTCCTATGGAGAGTAACTAAGGGATGTTTTTATGTGTTGAAATTCAGAATACCAGCAAGCTAGGGGATGGAAGTTAGACTGAAGTAGAATGAAGTACTTTCTTTAGAAAAATGTGTTATGCTATTTTACACCATCACCCAAAACAACCTTACATAATCTGTATGTTTGAATATTCAGAAAGGTATCATTCACAGAGCGAGCAACCCACAATTAAACATGTTTTTTTTTTTTTTTTTTTTACATTCAGAATAATAAACAGTATAGAACAAAAACAGCATAAGTCCAAAACACAGCCAGTTCCAAAATGCTAAAACAAAATGGCACAGGTTATAATATAATATAATATCTCCAGGGGTTAAACTTAGACGGCTGGGTTAACGTTTCACAATCACTGGTAGGATCTACAGCAGGGTCGTCTATCAGAGATTTAAGGGCAAATCAGTTTTCAATTCAGGAGGTGAAAATCGATAAATGCCCATTTTCTTTTCTATGGGGATTTTCTAAATAATTCAAGAAAATGTGACTGAATTGAGAACTGAATCGATCCCAAGTCACCCTGTGAGCTAAGCAGCATGAGTCCCAAACCACACACTATTCCCTTCACGGTGCACTACGTTCATACAGAGCCCTATGGGCCCTGGTCAAAACGTAGTGCACTAAATAGGGAATAGTGTGTAGCGCACTAGGGAATAGAAGCTCAGTTTTTCTTCATGGAGTCCAGCATGCGGAGGATGTGCAGGAAGAGGTTAACGATGTCCAGGTACAGGTTAATGGAGGCCAGGACGTGTTCCTCAGGGGACAGCTGGTGCATCAGGAGGTGGGTGTCATAGATGATGAAGCCACAGAACAACAGAGCTCCCGCACCAGCAAACACCAGCTCCACTGTGTCGTTCTGGAAGAAGAGCTGAGGGGGGGAGGAGAGGAGGAGGAGGATTAAACGGTGGATAGATGGATGAATGACGGATAGATTAAGGATGTCTGAATGGACGGATGATAGCTGGATGACTGATTGACGGATAGATTAAGGATGTCTGAATGGACGGATGATAGATGGATGAATGACTGACGGATAGATTAAGGATGTCTGAATGGACGGATGATAGATGGATGAATGACTGACAAGGTATTAATGAGGAATGACTACTTAGAAGAAAATAATGGATAATGAAAATATAATGGATGTTGAAAAGAGTGGTAATGACCTACCTCTACTGTAGTAACCACTACCTGAAACCGCCTCTACTGTAGTAACCGCTACCTGAAACCGCCTCTACTGTAGTAACCACTACCTGAAACCGCCTCTACTGTAGTAACCGCTACCTGAAACCGCCTCTACTGTAGTAACCGCTACCTGAAACCGCCTCTACTGTAGTAACCACTACCTGAAACCGCCTCTACTGTAGTAACCGCTACCTGAAACCGCCTCTACTGTAGTGACCGCTACCTGAAACCGCCTCTACTGTAGTAACCGCTACCTGAAACCGCCTCTACTGTAGTAACCGCTACCTGAAACCGCCTCTACTGTAGTAACCGCTACCTGAAACCGCCTCTACTGTAGTAACCGCTACCTGAAACCGCCTCTACTGTAGTAACCGCTACCTGAAACCGCCTCTACTGTAGTAACCGCTACCTGAAACCGCCTCTACTGTAGTAACCGCTACCTGAAACCGCCTCTACTGTAGTAACCGCTACCTGAAACCGCCTCTACTGTAGTAACCGCTACCTGAAACCACTTCTACTGTAGTAACCGCTACCTGAAACCGCCTCTACTGTAGTAACCGCTACCTGAAACCGCCTCTACTGTAGTAACCGCTACCTGAAACCGCCTCTACTGTAGTAACCGCTACCTGAAACCGCCTCTACTGTAGTAACCGCTACCTGAAACCGCCTCTACTGTAGTAACCGCTACCTGAAACCGCCTCTACTGTAGTAACCGCTACCTGAAACCGCCTCTACTGTAGTAACCGCTACCTGAAACCGCCTCTACTGTAGTAACCGCTACCTGAAACCGCCTCTACTGTAGTAACCACTTTCCTGAAACCGCCTCTACTGTAGTAACCACTTTCCTGAAACCGCCTCTACTGTAGTAACCGCTACCTGAAACCACCTCTACTGTTGTAACCACTACCTGAAACCACCTCTACTGTAGTAACCGCTACCTGAAACCACCTCTACTGTAGTAACCGCCTCTACTGTTGTAACCACTACCTGAAACAACCTCTACTGTAGTAACCGCTACCTGAAACCGCCTCTACTGTAGTAACCACTACCTGAAACCACCTCTACTGTAGTAACCACTACCTGAAACCACCTCTACTGTAGTAACCACCTCTACTGTAGTAACCTCTACCTGAAACCGCCTCCACTGTAGTAACCACTACCTGAAACCACCTCTACTGTAGTAACCGCTACCTGAAACCACCTCTACTGTAGTAACCACTACCTGAAACCGCCTCTACTGTAGTAACCGCTACCTGAAACCAACTCTACTGTAGTAACCGCTACCTGAAACCACCTCTACTGTAGTAACCGCTACCTGAAACCACCTCTACTGTAGTAACCGCTACCTGAAACCACCTCTACTGTAGTAACCGCCTCTACTGTAGTAACCACTACATGAAACCACCTCTACTGTAGTAACCGCTACCTGAAACCACCTCTACTGTAGTAACCGCTACCTGAAACCACCTCTACTGTAGTAACCGCTACCTGAAACCACCTCTACTGTAGTAACCGCTACCTGAAACCACCTCTACTGTAGTAACCGCTACCTGAAACCACCTCTACTGTAGTAACCGCTACCTGAAACCACCTCTACTGTAGTAACCGCTACCTGAAACCACCTCTACTGTATTAACCGCTACCTGATACCAACTCTACTGTAGTAACCGCTACCTGAAACCACCTCTACTGTAGTAACCGCTACCTGAAACCACCTCTACTGTAGTAACCGCTACCTGAAACCACCTCTACTGTAGTAACCGCTACCTGAAACCACCTCTACTGTAGTAACCGCTACCTGAAACCACCTCTACTGTAGTAACCACTACCTGAAACCATCTCTACTGTAGTAACCACCTCTACTGTAGTAACCTCTACCTGAAACCGCCTCTACTGTAGTAACCGCTACCTGAAACCACCTCTACTGTAGTAATCACTACCTGAAACCACCTCTACTGTAGTAATCACTACCTGAAACCCCCTCTACTGTAGTAACCACTACCTGAAACCACCTCTACTGTAGTAACCACTACCTGAAACCACCTCTACTGTAGTAACCACTACCTGAAACCACCTCTACTGTAGTAACCGCTACCTGAAACCACCTCTACTGTAGTAACCGCTACCTGAAACCACCTCTACTGTAGTAACCGCTACCTGAAACCACCTCTACTGTATTAACCGCTACCTGATACCAACTCTACTGTAGTAACCGCTACCTGAAACCACCTCTACTGTAGTAACCGCTACCTGAAACCACCTCTACTGTAGTAACCGCTACCTGAAACCACCTCTACTGTAGTAACCGCTACCTGAAACCACCTCTACTGTAGTAACCGCTACCTGAAACCACCTCTACTGTAGTAACCGCTACCTGAAACCACCTCTACTGTAGTAACCGCTACCTGAAACCACCTCTACTGTAGTAACCGCTACCTGAAACCACCTCTACTGTAGTAACCGCTACCTGAAACCACCTCTACTGTAGTAACCGCTACCTGAAACCACCTCTACTGTAGTAACCGCTACCTGAAACCACCTCTACTGTAGTAACCGCTACCTGAAACCACCTCTACTGTAGTAACCGCTACCTGAAACCGCCTCTACTGTAGTAACCGCTACCTGAAACCGCCTCTACTGTAGTAACCGCTACCTGAAACCACCTCTACTGTAGTAACCACTACCTGAAACCACCTCTACTGTAGTAACCGCCTCTACTGTTGTAACCACTACCTGAAACCACCTCTACTGTAGTAACCGCTACCTGAAACCACCTCTACTGTAGTAACCGCTACCTGAAACCACCTCTACTGTAGTAACCGCTACCTGAAACCACCTCTACTGTAGTAAACGTTACCTGAAACCACCTCTACTGTAGTAACCGCTACCTGAAACCACCTTTACTGTAGTAACCGCTACCTGAAACCACCTCTACTGTAGTAACCACGACCTGAAACCACCTCTACTGTAGTAACCACGACCTGAAACCACCTCTACTGTAGTAACCACGACCTGAAACCACCTCTACTGTAGTAACCACGACCTGAAACCACCTCTACTGTAGTAACCACTACCTGAAACCACCTCTACTGTAGTAACCACTACCTGAAACCACCTCTACTGTAGTAACCACTACCTGAAACCACCTCTACTGTAGTAACCACTACCTGAAACCACCTCTACTGTAGTAACCACCTCTACTGTAGTAACCACTACCTGAAACCGCCTCCACTGTAGTAACCACTACCTGAAACCGCCTCTACTGTAGTAACCACTACCTGAAACCACCTCTACTGTAGTAACCACTATCTGAAACCGCCTCTACTGTAGTAACCACTACCTGAAACCACCTCTACTGTAGTAACCGCTACCTGAAACCACCTCTACTGTAGTAACCGCTACCTGAAACCACCTCTACTGTAGTAACCGCTACCTGAAACCACCTCTACTGTAGTAACCGCTACCTGAAACCACCTCTACTGTAGTAACCGCTACCTGAAACCACCTCTACTGTAGTAACCACTACCTGAAACCACCTCTACTGTAGTAACCGCTACCTGAAACCACCTCTACTGTAGTAACCGCTACCTGAAACCACCTCTACTGTAGTAACCGCTACCTGAAACCACCTCTACTGTAGTAACCGCTACCTGAAACCACCTCTACTGTAGTAACCGCTACCTGAAACCACCTCTACTGTAGTAACCGCTACCTGAAACCACCTCTACTGTAGTAACCGCTACCTGAAACCACCTCTACTGTAGTAACCGCTACCTGAAACCACCTCTACTGTAGTAACCGCTACCTGAAACCACCTCTACTGTAGTAACCGCTACCTGAAACCACCTCTACTGTAGTAACCGCTACCTGAAACCACCTCTACTGTAGTAACCGCTACCTGAAACCACCTCTACTGTAGTAACCACTACCTGAAACCACCTCTACTGTAGTAACCACTACCTGAAGGAAAACAGATTTTAACAGTAAACAGAAACGGTAAAAAGGACGAAACTCACCTTCATGAAACCAGCGATGATCAGGATCCACAGGCCGGAGAACAATCTGGAACACAGTGAAGATTCAGATTCTGTCCCTAGTGTTCAACCAGCGGCTACCTAGTAACACGCCGTCTGTCGTTGACAACCATACAGCTGTGGATACAGCTGTGTGTGAAGCTTTATCAAGACAGGGACGTTAGTGGCTCCTATGGTCGTTGTCATCAAGACAGCACTAACAAACCTGAGACCATGCTTGGTGTTCAGGAAAAACCTCTAAATACATAGCTAATATATCTGTAACAGTGTAGCAGCTATAATAAATAGGTAATATATCTGTAACAGTGTAGCAGCTATAATAAATAGGTAATATATCTGTAACAACTATAATAAATAGGTAATATATCTGTAACAATTATTTTGTAATATTTTGGCCTTTCTAGGGAGTTTTTCCTAGTCACCGTGCTTCTACACCTGCATTGCTTGCTGTTTGGAGTTTTAGGCTGGGTTTCTGTACAGCACTTTGAGATATCAGCTGATGTAAAAAGGGCTTTATAAATACATTTGATTTGTAACAGTGAGCAGCTAACAGGCAGGTAATATTCTGTAACAGTGAGCAGCTAACAGGTAGGTAATATATCTGTAACAGTGAGCAGCTAACAGGTAGGTAATGTATCTGTAACAGTGAGCAGCTAACAGGTAGGTAATGTATCTGTAACAGTGAGCAGCTATAATAAATAGGTAATATATCTGTAACAGTGAGCAGCTAACAGGTAGGTAATGTATCTGTAACAGTGAGCAGCTAACAGGTAGGTAATGTATCTGTAACAGTGAGCAGCTATAATAAATAGGTAATATATCTGTAACAGTGAGCAGCTAACATAAATAGGTAATATATCTGTAACAGTGAGCAGCTAACAGGTAGGTAATATCTGTAACAGTGAGCAGCTAACAGGCAGGTAATATATCTGTAACAGTGAGCAGCTAACAGGTAGGTAATGTATCTGTAACAGTGAGCAGCTAACAGGTAGGTAATATATCTGTAACAGTGAGCAGCTAACAGGCAGGTAATATATCTGTAACAGTGAGCAGCTAACAGGCAGGTAATGTATCTGTAACAGTGAGCAGCTATAATAAATAGGTAATATATCTGTAACAGTGAGCAGCTGACAGGCAGGTAATATATCTGTAACAGTGAGCAGCTAACAGGTAGGTAATATATCTGTAACAGTGAGCAGCTAACAGGTAGGTAATATATCTGTAACAGTGAGCAGCTAACAGGCAGGTAATATATCTGTAACAGTGAACAGCTAACAGGCAGGTAATATATCTGTGACAGTGAGCAGCTAACAGGCAGGTAATGTATCTGTAACAGTGAGCAGCTATAATAAATAGGTAATATATCTGTAACAGTGAGCAGCTGACAGGCAGGTAATGTATCTGTAACAGTGAGCAGCTGACAGGCAGGTAATATATCTGTAACAGTGAGCAGCTAACAGGTAGGTAATGTATCTGTAACAGTGAGCAGCTATAATAAATAGGTAATATATCTGTAACAGTGAGCAGCTAACAGGTAGGTAATATATCTGTAACAGTGAGCAGCTAACAGGTAGGTATTATATCTGTAACAGTGAGCAGCTAACAGGTAGGTAATGTATCTGTAACAGTGAGCAGCTGACAGGCAGGTAATATATCTGTAACAGTGAGCAGCTAACAGGTAGGTAATGTATCTGTAACAGTGAGCAGCTATAATAAATAGGTAATATATCTGTAACAGTGAGCAGCTAACAGGTAGGTAATATATCTGTAACAGTGAGCAGCTAACAGGTAGGTAATGTATCTGTAACAGTGAGCAGCTATAATAAATAGGTAATATATCTGTAACAGTGAGCAGCTAACAGGCAGGTAATATATCTGTAACAGTGAGCAGCTAACAGGTAGGTAATATATCTGTAACAGTGAGCAGCTAACAGGTAGGTAATATATCTGTAACAGTGAGCAGCTAACAGGTAGGTAATATATCTGTAACAGTGAGCAGCTAACAGGTAGGTAATATATCTGAAACAGTGAGCAGCTAACAGGTAGGTAATATATCTGTAACAGTGAGCAGCTAACAGGCAGGTAATGTATCTGTAACAGTGAGCAGCTAACAGGTAGGTAATATATCTGAAACAGTGAGCAGCTAACAGGTAGGTAATATATCTGTAACAGTGAGCAGCTAACAGGTAGGTAATATATCTGAAACAGTGAGCAGCTAACAGGTAGGTAATATATCTGTAACAGTGAGCAGCTAACAGGTAGGTAATATATCTGAAACAGTGAGCAGCTAACAGGTAGGTAATATATCTGTAACAGTGAGCAGCTAACAGGCAGGTAATATATCTGTAACCGTGAGCAGCTAACAGGTAGGTAATGTATCTGTAACAGTGAGCAGCTAACAGGCAGGTAATGTATCTGTAACAGTGAGCAGCTAACAGGTAGGTAATGTATCTGTAACAGTGAGCAGCTAACAGGTAGGTAATATATCTGTAACAGTGAGCAGCTAACAGGTAGGTAATATATCTGTAACAGTGAGCAGCTAACAGGCAGGTAATATATCTGTAACAGTGAGCAGCTATAATAAATAGGTAATATATCTGTAACAGTGAGCAGCTAACAGGTAGGTAATATATCTGTAACAGTGAGCAGCTAACAGATAGGTAATATATCTGTAACAGTGAGCAGCTAACAGGCAGGTAATATATCTGTAACAGTGAGCAGCTAACAGGCAGGTAATATATCTGTAACAGTGAGCAGCTAACAGGCAGGTAATATATCTGTAACAGTGAGCAGCTAACAGGTAGGTAATATATCTGAAACAGTGAGCAGCTAACAGGTAGGTAATATATCTGTAACAGTGAGCAGCTAACAGGTAGGTAATATATCTGTAACAGTGAGCAGCTAACAGGTAGGTAATATATCTGTAACAGTGAGCAGCTAACAGGTAGGTAATATATCTGTAACAGTGAGCAGCTAACAGGTAGGTAATATATCTGTAACAGTGAGCAGCTGACAGGCAGGTAATATATCTGTAACAGTGAGCAGCTAACAGGTAGGTAATACATCTGTAACAGTGAGCAGCTAACAGGTAGGTAATATATCTGTAACAGTGAGCAGCTAAAAGGTAGGTAATATATCTGTAACAGTGAGCAGCTAACAGGCAGGTAATATATCTGTAACAGTGAGCAGCTAACAGGTAGGTAATATATCTGTAACAGTGAGCAGCTAACAGGTAGGTAATATATCTGTAACAGTGAGCAGCTAAAAGGTAGGTAATATATCTGTAACAGTGAGCAGCTAACAGGCAGGTAATATATCTGTAACAGTGAGCAGCTAACAGGTAGGTAATACATCTGTAACAGTGAGCAGCTAACAGGTTTGCATCCTAAATGGAACCCTAACCCTATTCCCTACATAGTGCACTACTGTTGAAAAAGAGGGTGCTATTTCAGACACAGCCAGGTCTATGACAGGAGTTGAAGGCCTCTTACCCAGCTCCCAGTTTACTGAAGTCTCTCTTAGACTGGAAGGTGTAGGCAGTCAGCCCAAGGAACACAGCTGCTGTGAGGAAGAAGGCCTGGAGCACGATGGAGTACTCATAGAAGGTCACTACAGAGACAACAACACAAACACATGCCTGATTCACAATGTATAGGAGGGAACAAACAACATGGACTGTGTCTGAAATTGGAATGTATTTCCTATAAAGGTCACTAATTAGTGCACCCTATTCCCTATTAAAGGGCACTAATTAGTGCACCCTATTCCCTATTAAAGGGCACTAATTAGTGCACCCTATTCCCTATTAAAGGGCACTAATTAGTGCACCCTATTCCCTATTAAAGGGCACTAATTAGTGCACCCTATTCCCTATTAAAGGGCACTAATTAGTGCACCCTATTCCCTATTAAAGGACACTAATTAGTGCACCCTATTCCCTATATAGTGAATAGGATGCCATGTCAGATGCAGGCAGGGAGTGAAGCCTGTGGTGTTGCTATGGAAACACAGTAGGGGGGGTCGATATTTACTGAGGGGAAAAATAAGCGATGAATAATAATATTATTAATGAGGTCACGGGTGTCTCACAGTAGATTAACTAATTGATTATTTATTGAGACATGAATAGAATTTATAATTTCTATAGGAGGCGGTGGATATTTTGAACTAAACATAAAATAAAACGTTTCAAACGATGAATCGACATCAAGCAGAGCAGAACTCACCTGCGGTAGCAACAGAGACCGACTCCAACAGAGTCTGAAAGACAGAAAGAAAACAATGTTAAGTTAAACTAATTCATTACATCGTGCACTACTTTTAACCAGGGCCACTATTCCCTATATAGTGCACTACTTTTGAACCAGAACCCTATGGGCCCTGGTCAAAAGTAGTGCACTATATAGGGAATAGGGTGCCATTTGGGACACAATCTGTGCAAACCAGAACTTACGAATGCGGCAAGCAGGTATAGGTTAATGGGGTGTTGATGTCTGTAGAAGGCCAGGGCAATGATCAACACCAGGGAGCCAATGGCTGACACCAACACGACCGCTGGACTGGAGGGGTACACAACCAATCAGAGAGTCAGAACCAAGCCAAGGCAACGTGTTGGACAGATCATACTATTGCACATCTGGTTGGACTCTTGTCACTTGCATAATCCACATTGAAAGTTCCATAAGGAGTTGGCAACACGGCAGAAACAGACTGACACCCAGGCTGGAGAGATTAGTATAATAGGAATTTGATGTCATCGGTAGCCAAAGTACATGTCTCCTTACAGTATATGAATACATGCACAATACTGGTGTATAGGGCTATTTAGGGGATGGAGGATTGGCGTACATTCATTCCCCCCCCCAAAAAAATAAATGTACGCCTATTTGAATGTTTTTGGCGGTTATTTTACTTTTTTCCTGCCGGTCTTCATCCATTACCGTGTGGAGTAGTGGAGTATGCATTTAACTATCTGAATTTACTAATATCTATCATAACAATATCATTACCCAGGTGGGTATCATTTACTCATATCATAACAATATCACTACCCAGGTGGGTATCATTTACTAATATCTATCATAACAATATCATTACCCAGGTGGGTATCATTTACTAATATCTATCATAACAATATCATTACCCAGGTGGGTATCATTTACTAATATCTATCATAACAATATCATTACCCAGGTGGGTATCATTTACTCATATCTATCATAACAATATCATTACCCAGGTGGGTATCATTTACTCATATCTATCATAACAATATCATTACCCAGGTGGGTATAATTTACTCATATCTATCATAACAATATCATTACCCAGGTGGGTATAATATACTCATATCATAACAATATCATTACCCAGGTGGGTATAATTAACTAATATCTATCATAACAATATCATTACCCAGGCGGGTATCATTTGTGGAACGTTCCAACAGGAATCTGTTCCAAAAACTTTAGAAATAACCAGCATGCCAACAAACAACGCATACAAAGTAGCATGATCAATTCACCTTGCTGACTAGCTGCCAGAATAGGCATCAACTTACCACGTAGCTTATTCTTAATGTTTGTCCATAGGCTACCAGAGTGAGGACAGATATTTTTCGGAATAAACGTGGCGAGTGAAAAAGGTAATGAAATAGCCCACCCTCTAACCGGTATCTTACTATCCCGATATACAACTTTATATGCGTTGTTTGTTGGCAACCTTGTTATTTGCAAAGTTTTTTGGAACAGATTCCTGTTGGAACGTTCCACAAATTATACCCACCCTCATTACCCTTCTACCACAGTGGTTCCCAGAAATGCCCATTGAATTATGCAGATCTACTACTAGTTCACAATTTACCTTGAATGGACAAAGTCCTTGATGGTGTCACAGAACATGAAGAGAGCAGAGGTAGCCGTGGTTAGGATGATCTGAAGAGAAAGGATGGTGTATACCTTGCGCAGGAAATCTTTTCCGGGGAGAGAGAATAAATAGATAAGACAGCTAAGTAGGCTTATTGAAATCATGATTTATTTAGTTAAATTCTATAGCAGCAGATGTATTTGATTCTGTCATTTAGTTAGTTACCACCACAATAAATGTCACATCGTTTATTTCATTTGGCAAGGCATGATCTAGACATATTGATAAGATGGCTTGCTAGTTAGCAACCATCATCAGCTAGGCTAGCTAGGTAAATAGACTAGAACGGGTCTTCTCTTACCCATCCGGATTTGCACACTCGCAGTCGCAACGTTTGTCCCATAGTTGAAATCATCTTCAATTGAAGACCTAGGGTATTTTTCAGGTGTAGTCATCTTGATCCAGCTTTAATTCAGACTAAAATACTGTCTGATGTTTTCTGTTTTGGGCCCTTGCACAGCTGTTCCAGTAGACGTGCGTCAGTTCACTCCACTTCCGGCTTGGTTTGTAAACGTTCGTCATGTGACATGGCTCGTGATTTCTGTGAAACCTGCAATAGCACAACATACCACTAACTGTTGACAAAGGGTCATTTTCAGGGAGCTATTAAAGCGGCAGAGTAGACTATGCTCAACTTTATGCTAAAACTCAAAACAAAAACCATAATTAAAAGAGGTATGTGTATTGTGGCCTAGGGTGGTCTAGTGGTCTATGCCGCACGTCTAAGGTGTCGGCCTGGGTTCAAATCCGTCGTACTGCCTGATATAAACTATCTTTCCACACTGTCATCCTCCCTCTGTCCAATAAAATCTGAAAATACCGTATAAATACACATATATTTTTAAAGAGATAGATGCATTGTAATAAAGTAATGATGTGTAACCATTCTAGCAACTTTTCACTGTAATTACTAATATATTTGGGCTCCCAAGTGGCGCAGCAGTCTTAAGGCACTGCATCTCAGTGCAAGAGTCCCTGGTTCGATTTAAGGCTGTATCACATCCCATAGGGCTGCGCACAATTGTCCAAGCGTCGTCCGGGTTTGGTCGGGGTAGGCCATCATTGTAAATAAGAATTTATTCTTAACTGACTTGCCTAGTTAAATAGAGGTTCAACAAATACAAATACAATTAGATCAATGGAGACACAAAATATTGAAAAGGAAAAACCACTATTCTATTCTAGATTTTTTTTATTCTCAAAATGGATGCCTAGGTGAAATAACATTATCAAATCAAATGTATTTATATAGCTTTTCTTACATCAGCTGATATCTCAAAGTGCTGTACAGACACCCAGCCTAAAACCCCAAACAGCAAGCAATGCAGGTGTAGAAGCACGGTGGCTAGGAAAAACTCCCTAGAAAGGCCAGAACCTAGGAAGAAACCTAGACAGGAACCAGGCTATGAGGGGTGGCCAGTCCTCTTCTGGCTGTGCCGGTGGAGATTATAACAGAACATGGCCAAGATGTTCAAATTTTCATAAATGACCAGCATGGTCAAATAATAATATCTCATGACATACATGTTAAATCGAAATTGCTATTACGGTAACTCACCTGGATTTCAGGTTATTTCCAGACTATAGTCCTCCCCAATAAACGATTTAACCTGTGCGGCTTTCTTTAGCCTAACAACAGAAATCTACAATTTTTGATTGGATTTTTAAAATAGAGAGGAGGCGGTCCTGGAGAGCATTTATACGAGTGTCTGCCTTACTTTCAGTTAGGTTATTTCCACAGCCAGGCACAGGCAGACGGATCTTTCCATTCTCTTATTTTATTTGAGTACGAAAAATTCAGAATTAGACCAAATATGAAGTCTATTCTGTCAATCGTTGTACTTGGGCTCATTTACAGCGCTGTGGAGTCCAAAGAATGTAAGTATCTTGTTTTATAAAGTCACCGCAACGTTTGGAAATGCATTTCTTTATCGATTTCTTACCATCAGTTTGTTTGTACGCTGTTTATATTTTAGTTTTACGTTTTTTACTAGGATATTTATTTAAATACCAAATGTATAACTTTTCAGTGTTTTTGGTTTATAAAACACTTTCTTGTAAACCCTACATTGTCATGTCGTGTGGGAGGAAGTACACCACAACCTCGAGCCCTAGCTAAATAATTTGCATGAACCTTTTGCCATTTTTGCTATATAATCATTATTTCTACATCATAATCATTGATTTTTAATGTAGGCCTGGCCTACCCTCAACTATTTGCTGGCATGCCTGTAAATTGTTGTGTGATGTCACCTAATGTAAAGTTAATGTAATGTAAACTTAATGTAAAGTTTTTAACCTGATCAGAATATAACGTTAAGTGATTGTTTCAGTAGATAGGTTATGTTATAGCCTACCTGGTATAGGCCGACAATGACATGACGCCACATTTTGTTTTGGTTGGAAATCCCCTCCAGATTACTTTCACTTTTAATGAAATGGCTGCTGTCTTTGGCAGCCAGTATTGGCCCGAGCCATAATAAATGGCTGATAACTCAGACCTTTGTCCCTAAGTGAACTTTACTAGGAAATAACTTTGTTAACATATATAGCCTACCTCTGTGAAATGTAAAGGAATATATTTATGTATTCCAATACCTACAAATGGAATAAAACTTTTAACTAATGAAAAGCTTTGAATCTCCATATGGTATTTCTACCAGCTCCCCCCAAAGTGCAGGTCTACAGCCGTAACCCTGGCAACTTTGGCGATAAGAACACCCTGATCTGTCACGTGAGTGGCTTCCACCCCCCTGACATCAGCATCCAGCTCCTGAAGAACGGCTGGGAGATCCCCGACGCCAAGCAGACAGACCTGGCCTTCGAACAGGGATGGCAGTTCCACCTCACCAAGAGTGTTGGCTTCACACCAGCCAGCGGAGAGGAGTACACCTGCAGAGTCCGCCACCTGAAGAATCTGAAGACCTACACCTGGGGTGAGTTACTAGTGTAGTTAGAGGAGTACACCTGGGGTGAGTTACTAGTGTAGTTAGAGGAGTACACCTGGTGTGAGTTACTAGTATAGTTAGTAGTTAGAGGAGTACACCTAGACAACAGCCACCCTCGAAGCATCGTTACCCATCGCTCCACAACCAGGGACCCTCTGCACACATAGACAACAGCCACCCTCGAAGCATCGTTACCCATCGCTCCACAACCAGGGACCCTCTGCACACATAGACAACAGCCACCCTCGAAGCATCGTTACCCATTGCTCCACAAAAGCCACGGCCCTTGCTGAGCAAGGGGAACAACACCTTCAAGGTCTCAGAGCGAGTGACGTCACCGATTGAAATGCTATTAGCGCACACCCCGCTAACTAGCTAGCCATTTCACATCGGTTATATTGACATATTGACTACAATTCAAGTTTCTACTTTATTTGTCCCAGAGAGGTCAATTAATTTTGCAGTAGAGGAGCACAAGACATAAAAATCATATCAGATCTACATGGAATACAATGCTACTGAGTACAGTGAGCTAGTACATCAGTCATGAGCTGACTGGCCTATCCTCTCTCATCTCCACACGTGTCTAGGGAGGAAGTACAGGGGTTGTTTCTGGACAGGGCCCTGGAGAGCTAGGTGTGTTATGTGGTCTTTTTATTTCACCTTTTATTTAACCAGGTAGGTCAGTTGAGAACAAGTTCTCATTTGCAACTGCGACCTGGCCAAGATAAAGCAAAGCAGTTCAACACATACAACAACACAGAGTTACACATGGAATAAACAAAACATACAGTCAATAATACAGTAGAAAAAAAGAACAAAAAGTCTATATACAGTGAATGCAAATGAGGTAAGATAAGGGAGTTAAGGCAATAAATAGGCCATGGTGGCGAAGTAGTTACAATATAGCAAATAAACATGGGAATGGTAGATGTGCAGAAGATGAATGTGCAAGTAGAGATACTGGGGTGCAAAGGAGCAAGATTAATAAATAAATCCAGTATTGGGATGAGGTAGTTGGATTGAGTTAGATACCAATTGATGAACCATTAGTTACAGTAAGAGACTGATTTCATGTAGATGTAACAGTATAGCTTCCGTCCCTCTCCTCGCCCCAACCTGGGCTCGAACCAGGGACCCTCTGCACACATCAACCACAGTCACTCACGAAGCATCGTTACCCATCGCAACACAAAAAACACGGCCCTTGCAGAGCAAGGGGAACAACTACTTCTAGGTCTCAGAGCGAATGACGTCACCGATTGAAACACTATTAGCGCGCACCACCGCTAACTAGCTAGCCATTTCACATCGGCCACATAGACGTGTAGTTTGAAAGTCTGTAAAACAATAACAGTGCTGTCTGTGTTGTGTTTTCTCCAGAGGCAGATATGTAAGGATCTGGAGCAGGACATGATGGTAGGTAGGTATTATATTTCTTTGTTGAAAATGTATCTAATTACATTAACTGAAACTAATTAGATTAAATCAGAATTAAAACTCATACTTTTACCTTTCTTTCTTAACAGGCGGCCATTCCATCTGGGGTTGTCCAATCCGTGCCAGCCCTAAACTAGAGCTGAGATGACAAACTTGGGCTTTTGTTTTTCATTTTTGGTAACACTTTGTGCGACGGTGCCAGTTTCAAGGGTTTTGAATTGACAATCATTACTAAACACTTACACACAAAATTGTTAGATTTTGGGCAAGCTATTTTTAATTACAAATGGCACAGCTTCTGATGAGCATTCTCTTTAAAAACAAAGGCTTTATCAAGTATTTTATTTTTAGATTTTAAAAAACACTTTTAATTTCCTTGAAATTGGTACCAATAGATTTGAACACTTTTTCTCAAAATGGAAATAAATAAACAAACTCCATAACTTGCACTATTTGAATGTGGTTTTAGCTATAAGCAACAGTGTAATGTAAAGTCTGATATTTGATCAGCATTTAAATAAACAAAAAAAGTGCCCAAATTATTTTAGAGGAAGCCCATGTGATATGTATTTGTGTGACCTGTAAATATCAACCTTTGTTTTGGTTTGAAGTCATTTATCAATATAACACCTAATCTTCTGTCTATCCTTCAACATTCCTGTAAATGACCAATTATCAACAGTAATAAATGGGGTATTTTTGGGGCACATTTTCCTAAGTAGAGAACTGTATTTTCATTACTTAAAAAAAAAAAAAGATATTTTCTGTCTTTCGGTGTATTATACAACACTTTTCTGTTCAGTTTGATAAAAAAATAAATGGGGAAACTATTGACATCGGACAACTATTTGACTAAATATTTTTAATTTAAAGAAATACAAAATCATTGTGACCAAAAATGCACTTTTTGATATTTCTTGATTAAATGTCTCTTAACTGTAAGAACTTGTTGTGATCGACTCGGTAATGTTCAAAGTCCATTTTGATATGTTACATTAATCATTCAATCGGTAATGTACTTAAGCTACTCACGTTGCCAAGGCAGGAAGGCAATGCATGCAGAGCAGTCGTCTACAGCATTATAATGGGTGATGATACAATGTTGACATTTCAGATCCTACACTATACTTTATTACCATACTTTCTATCAATGCATGTCCAGCATTGTAACTGGTTAATTGAAGATTGCGTCAACTTTGTAACAGACTGTCATGGCTAGAAGGGATACAGCTTTTGTCAAATTCAAGTCATTTTTATTATTTTTTTGCATTTCAGAAAATCCTTTTACAAACCTTATCCAAATTCTCCTAACCTGCTACGAAAAGTCAATTTAAGTGTGGTTAATTAAGGTTGGGTTTAAAGTCAGATAAATTGTGGAAATGGGTGGGGTTTAGCCATAATAATGACTTTGTGGCTGTGTTAACTAGTGACGACCCTGGATCAGCCTAGAGAAACATCGAGAGGTGAAGCCTGCATAGCAACTGTGAAGTACGATTTTCAATTGGCGCATCAATCGAAGTGGGTGCGGCTTTACTACATTTCAGGAAGAATATATATTTTACGTTCATCAGACACCGGCTGCAAAGTCTTTGTTCTGTTTGGCAAAGTTTTATAATTTTTCGGCCTTGGAAAGAAATCATGAAAACTGTTTTGTCCGTGATCGCTTTCTGCGTCTTCCTGGGGTTCATAAACGCAAAAGAATGTAAGTAGTTAAAGTTATCACTTTGTCATTATAATTATTGATGGGATTGTCTTTGTTACCCATGACGTTCGTGAAAACCATTAGATATTTCCTTAACATTGTTTTAAGTAAACAATAAGCCTAGTATAAGGCTACTATTATTACTTGATAAAATATTGAATTTTATGTTTACTTTTAGAGGTCGACCGATTATTATTTTTCAACGCCGATACCGATTATTGGAGGACCAAAAAAGCCGATACCGATTAATCGGCCTATTTTTTTTAAATGATGACAATTACAACAATACTGAATGAACACTTATTTTAACTTAATATAGTACATCAATAAAATCAATTTAGCCTCAAATAAATAATGAAACATGTTCAATTTGGTTTAAATAATGCAAAAACAAAGTGTTGGAGAAGAAAGTAAAAGTGCAATATGTGCCATGTAAAAAAAGCTAACGTTTAAGTTCCTTGCTCAGAACATGAGAACATATGAAAGCTGGTGGTTCCTTTTAACACGAGTTCAATATTCCCAGGTAAGACGTTTTAGGTTGTAGTTATTATAGGAATTATAGGACTATTTCTCTCTATACGATTTGTATTTCATATACCTTTGACTGTTGGATGTTCTTATAGGCACTTTAGTATTGCCAGTGTAACAGTATAGCTTCCATCCCTCTCCTCGCTCCTACCTGGGCTCGAACCAGGAACACATCGACAACAGCCCCCCTCGAAGCAGCATTACCCATGCAGAGCAAGGGGAACAACTACAAGTCTCAGAGCGAGTGACGTTTGAAATGCTATTAGCGCGCACCCCGCTAACTAGCTAGCCATCACATTGGTTACACCAGCCTAATCTCGCGAGTTGATAGGCTTTAATTCATAAACTGCTGCTGGCAAACGCACAAAAGTGCTGTTTGAATGAATGCTTACGAGCCTGCTGGTGCCCACCACCGCTCAGTCAGACTGCTCTATCAAATCATAGACTTAATTATAACATAACACACAGAAATACGAGCCTTAGGTCATTAATATGGTCGAATCCGGAAACTATCATCTCGAAAACAAAACATTTATTCTTTCAGTGAAATACGGAACCGTTCCGTATTTTATCTAACGGGTGGCATCCATAAGTCTAAATATTTCTGTTACATTGCACAACCTTCAATGTCATGTCATAATTATGTAAAATTCTGGCAAATTAGTTCGCAATGAGCCAGGCGGCCCAAACTGTTGCATATACCCTGACTCTGCGTGCAATGAACGCAAGAGAAGTGACACAATTTCACCTGGTTTATATTGCCTGCTAACCTGGATTTCTTTAAGCTAAATATGCAGGTTTAAAAATATATACTTCTGTGTATTGATTTTAAGAAAGGCATTAATGTTTATGGTTAGGGACACGTTGGAGCAACGACAGTCCTTTTTCGCGAATGCGCACTGCATCGATTATATGCAACGCAGGACACGCTAGATAAACTAGTAATATCATCAACCATGTGTAGTTATAACTAGTGATTATGATTGATTGATTTGTTTTTTATAAGATAAGTTTAATGCTAGCTAGCAGGTGGTTAGAGCGTTGGACTAGTTAACCGTAAGGTTGCAAGATTGAATCCCTGAGCTGACAAGGTAAAAATCTGTCGTTCTGCCCCTGAACAAGGCAGTTAACCCACCGTTCCTAGGCCGTCATTGAAAATAAGAATTTGTTCTTAACTGACTTGCCTAGTTAAATAAAGGTGTAAAAAAAAAACGGCTAAATCGGTTTCTGATTGTTATGAAAAGTTGAAATCGGCCCTAATTAATCGGCCATTCCGATTAATCGGTCGACCTCTATTTACTATTAGTGCCCATATATACGCATTGAATAACATATTCTTAAATGGCCCAAAAAAAGTCTAAAAATAAATCGTAAGGTTTTGAAGTGTTTGTTTTATATATATATCATTTAACCCCTTATTTTTGTAGGCACAAAACTACTTCCATTCGTTTGTATGGGTTGAAGAGTCATGACCCCTATGGGGGGGTAATAGGTGCAAAACGTGTTAGTGAGAGTCTCCCCTTTCCATAGAGGGGTCATAATAGTTTACCGAGGTAAAGACCGTTTCAAGTTGGATATTCAACGGATATTCACGCTTTCAAACCTCAATAGCTTTCAAACCACTCGAGCCATAGACTCCAAATAAGTGTCATGATGTTGGAAAAATTGCACACAACATTGCACAGGTTTTATTTTCACAATTTTGACATTAATTCGCTTTCCAAAGTTAATAAACATGTGGAAATGTGAGCAAAATGTTGTATTCCTAGTTGAATTAGTTAGGGAGCGTAAACAAAGTACAAACTTTTTTTACATTCGAATTTCAATAGCTCCTTGGTCATGTGACCTAATGACTTCAAACAAGATTCAGAATGTCCACTGACTACTTTTCTATATTGCACACCCTTTAGTTTTTCCATTTTCATCACACATGATTTTACATTAATTTTTCAAACTTTCAAATGTCAATAGCTCCTTGGTCATATGACCTACTGACTTCAAACCAGGTTCAGAATGTCCACTCGGTGGGCCTACACATTGCATGCCCTTTAGTTTGTCCATTTTCATCTCACAAGATTTTACATTAATTTTTCCAAAATGTAAATCTCAATAACTCCTTGGTCATGTGACCTACTGACTTCAAACAAGGTTCAGAATGTCCACTGACTAGCCTTCTATATTGCACACTCTTGTTTGTGTACTGGAAAATCACACAGTGTAACGTACATTTTTCATTGTTTTAAATTGCAATAACTCCTTGGTCCCTAAGAAGCGTGCAGTGGATATACACCCATATTGTATAACCTCTAGTTATGTCTCTTCTATATATTTGTACATTAATATTAGTTTGACAATTAGGGGTTTCAGTCCAGTGTTGTGTTTACCCTTTTCTTTAATATTTATCTATAATAATTGGTAGTTTTAAGTACTTATTTTCCCTGTTTTTCATTTTTCCACAGTATGTAACAGCGGTACACAATAGGAGAGAGACAGATAATATCTCCTTTCGTCGTTAATATCAACCATAAAGGAAAAGAGCAAAGTACGAGAGTCATGTTATTAATTGTCCAAAGCAGGGATGGAGAGTGAGCTAGTGAGGTAGGCTGCAGTGGGTTTGCTGGTCAATACATATACTGAACATGTAACCACAGTAATGGTGGCCAGTAAATCAATGAATAAAAATGTCATGTTGACAAATTAAACAGAAATTGTAGACCTTTAATCTTTTCCATCATGTCAACAGACATTTTACTTCAAATAAGTACGAAACATTTCACAGTGTTAACTTTCTCTTTATCCCTGGTTGATGTACATTTCAGAGCCTCTTCAGTGTGGATGGGATAGAGCAGACATTTCAACAACAAAGACAGCACTTCCAGTTTGTGTTCTTTACTCTGTTGAACTCGTTTGTCTTCATTCCGAGGCACAGCACATGGACCCACCGTTGGCATGCAAAACATTCCATCTAAAACAAAGCATAACACGTTATAAATAATATCAATGACGAATTAGCCATCCATTGTGTTATATTATAAATTGTCTGACATGCCGTCACTGTTGTCAAAAGATTATAAACATGTTAAATAAAGTTACCAACCCAGTCAGTCTTTGGGCCACATCCAGGTTCTTTATCAGGGGCCCACATGAAGCAGTTGTTGGCTTTGTTGAACTCTGAAATCATAGACATGAACTGAACTTATGGCTGTCCCACACAACTACATAAAAATAACAAATGTACTTTGAATTAAATGTCATTCCATATCAGACATTTTTAGTATATCCTCAGCCATTTCTTTTCGCAGTTGCGCCATGTGTTTTTGTGAAGGTTCTATATCAATTTGGGATGTTGGGGAAGTTCTGTGCAACTTCCTTGGCCATCTACACCAAAAAATAAAATAGAGTTTTTCACCTAATTGTCACATAACAGCTAACCATTCATTATTGAAAATATAACTATCAAACCTGCATTACAAAGACCCCGCAGCTGAAGGTGTCCTGCTGCATGGTGGGAGTTATTTCCCCTCCTTTCCACTTGATGTCCGCCCAGTCGTCTTTTCCATGGCAGGATCTTCTCATTTTGAAGTATTCTCTTTTTTATGTAAACATAATGGAATTCTGATTAGTTATAGGCAAATGAATACGCAGGCCAAAATTGTATGCTGATTTCCTTATCACTATAATCTAGTAGTAATTTATTAGTAGAGGTAATTTATTTTATGCCCCATTCTACACACAACCTAAATTATAGGCACTGAACCATTTACAGAACAATAATAAAAGTAGCATATAGGATCCAACCCGATCACAGAGTGAATAAATGTAGAGTGTTTGTAGACTTTAAGAAAAAAATATTAAGTGACAAAAATATGTTGTTGCATTGATGCATTGTGTCTTCTAACTGTCCAAGAATAGGATCCAAAGTGTTGGGAAATATTTGTTCCCATAAATACAAAAGAGGATGTCTCTCCTCATTACCTCTGGCACTTTAGACAGACTGCCAGACTGTGCACCACAGAGCCAATCAGGAGAGAATACATACAGGTCAACGGTGCCAACTGGAAGTCAAGGGGTGTGTCTGTGCCTTTTGGATGATTCTCTCTTTACAGAGAACCCCTGTGGTTCAATTGAAGAGTTACCCTTCCCCTTTCAGTCTGCTCTGCACATGTCTGGAAGTGACAGAGCCAGCAGCCAAGAGAATTTTTCACAGTATGTCATCAAAAATTATTACACTTATGAATGTATGTAAAATACTATTATGTATTAGATCCAGTACAATGGAATAATAACTAAGACCTGAATTAGAATGCAGTGTGTTCCGATTCCTCCTTCTCTTCCTGTCCAGCAGGGGTCAACGTCTTCACTATTTACTTTACAGTGACAGAATAAGGGCCATAAATATTCAGGTGTATCATCATCAGAAACATCCAACTCCAATTCCGGTTAACTACATAATGATAGTACATGTCCTTAGACATTCAACTCCAATTCCAGTTAACTACATAATGATATTACATGTCCTTAGACATTCAACTCCAATTCCGGTTAACTACATAATGATATTACATGTCCTTAGACATTCAACTCCATTTCCGGTTAACTACATAATGATAGTACATGTCCTTAGACTTGGTTAGGTGCACATCTAATGTACTTCTATGTTCATCCCTCATACTGTATGATTTCTTTTACACAATATGTTTAGAATTGTGTTTTTTTTTTTTTTTATGCTTATTGTCATGTTATGACTAGTATTTATTACCTCACCCACAAGCCATTTGTGGGGCTGCAGAGTTTTAAACTCTGAATGATGAAGGAAAGAGGACTTTTTGTCTGTAGACCTCGCAACAGCAACCGCCGTCTCGCAAGTGTTTCTTCGCCACAGAGCTGTGACCTGCGATATGCAAATTAAACACATTTAGAAGAGGTATTGTCCTCTTAAACATGAACTGAAAACAAACGATCACAGTCCTTCAACATTTGGAGAAAGAAAAACTTTGTGCTTGTGTGTCATCTTTCCTGTCCTCTAGAGTCTCTCTGCCTCACCTTCTGTCTCTCTTTTCTCTGGAGTACTCTTCATCACTTTGTGCTTGTGTGTCATCTTTCCTGTTCTCTAGAGTCTCTCTGCCTCACCTTCTGTCCCTCTTTTCTCTGGAGTACTCTTCGTCACTTTGTGCTTGTATGTCATCTTTCCTGTTCTCTAGAGTCTCTCTGCCTCACCTTCTGTCCCTCTTTTCTCTGGAGTACTCTTCATCACTTGGTGATTGTGTGTCATCTTTCCTGTTCTCTAGAGTCTCTCTGCCTCACCTTCTGTCCCTCTTGTCTCTGGAGTAGTGATCTAGTTGGTGTTGACTGAATTTCTGGCCGTCATCAATATTTCCCTTTCCATTGTCATCTTTATTTGCCAGTTTCATGACACGCTCTGTTTCTAATGTGTCGTTAACTCTATTATTTTGTTGTTGTTGTTCTATGTTTTCTGTAATGACATTAAAAGTGAATTAATCACTATGTCGATACCTTTTACGTCACTCAGAAATACAAACAAAAAAAATCGATCAAAATGTAAGTTGATCACTGCACAGGAAACAAACTGTAGTTTCAACGTGTAGTTGTGGTTGGAATGTTATACGTTTTGGTGTTGCAACAAAAGACGTAGGAATTTATTTTCCCAGTTAGAAATAGTAGGCCATGCATCAAATAACTATTTTCATCAGACTAAGGAACTCTCAAATGTGCTATATAGCATTTTGTAAGTGGTCTGCAGGTGGCTTGTTGTGAATGCACTCAAATATCAAGTCACTATCAGGTTATGTAACCGGCGTGCTAATACTCACAGTAGAAGGATTTGTCTTAATGTAAAGTAATATGAAAGAGAGGCTATGAAAATGATTATTTCACGTTATCAATCTCACTCTGTTATAATCTCCACCCGGCACAGCCAGAAGAGGACTGGCCACCCCTCATAGCCTGGTTCCTCTCTAGGTTTCTTCCTTGGTTCTGGCCTTTCTAGGGAGTTTTTCCTAGTCACCGTGCTTCTACACCTGCATTGCTTGCTGTTTGGGGTTTTAGGCTGGGGGTTTCTGTACAGCACTTTGAGATATCAGCTGATGTAAGAAGGGTTATATAAATACATTTGATTTGACTCTGACAAATCCCTGCCTATAACTGGGATTAAAAAGAACATATGAAACATTTTATCATGAGGTCTACCTGTGCACCTTATTTTATATCACCTTTATTTAACCAGGTAGGCCAGTTGAGAACAAGTTCTCATTTACAACTGCGACCTGGCCAAGATAAAGCAAAGTAGTGCGACACAAACAACAACAGAGTTACACATGGAATAAACAAACATACAGTCAATAATACAATACAAAAAAGTATATACAATGTGTGCAAATGAGGTAGGATGAGGAAGGTAAGGCAATAAATAGGCCATGGTGGCGAAATAATTACAATATAGCAATTAAACACTGGAATGATAGATATGCAGGAGATGAGTGTGCGAGTAGAGATACTGGGGTGCAAAGGAGCAAGATAAATAAATAACAGTATGGGGAGGAGGTAGTTGGATGGGCTATTTACAGATGGGCTATGTACAGGTGCAGTGATCTATGAGCTGCTCTGACAGATGCTTAAAGCTAGTGAGGGAGATATAAGTCTCCAGCTTCAGTGATTTTTGCAGTTCGTTCCAGTCATTGGCAGCAGAGAACTGGAAGGAAAGGCGGCCGAAGGAGGAATTGGCTTTGGGGGTGACCAGTGAAATACACCTGCTGGAGCGCGTGCTACGGGTGGGTGCTGCTATGGTGACCAGTGAGCTGAGATAAGGCGGAGCTTTACCTAGCAAAGACTTACATGACCTGGAGCCAGTGGGTCTGGCGACGAATATGTAGCGAGGGCCAGCCAACGAGAGCATACAGGTCGCAGTGGTGGGTAGTATATGGGGCTTTGGTGACAAAACGGATGGCACTGTGATAGACTGCATTCAGTTTGCTGAGTAGAGTGTTGGAAGCTATTTTGTAAATGACATCGCTGAAGTGAAGGATCGGTAGGATAGTCAGTTTTACGAGGGTATGTTTGGCAGCATGAGTGAAGGAGGCTTTGTTGCGAAATAGGAAGCCGGTTCTAGATTTAATTTTGGATTGGAGATGTTTAATGTGAGTCTGGAAGGAGAGTTTACAGTCTAACCAGACACCTAGAATATGTGGACAACTACAAATACCTAAGTCAGAACCGTCCAGAGTAGTGATGCTGGACGGGCGGGTGTGGGTAGCGATCTGTTGAAGAGCATGCATTTAGTTTTACTTGCATTTAAGAGTAGTTTGGGGCCACAGAAGGAGAGTTGTATGGCATTGAAGCTCATCGGTAGGTTAGTTAACACAGTGTCCAAAAAGGGGCCAGAAGTATACAGAATGGTGTCGTCAGCGTAGAGGTGGATCAGAGAATCACCCGCAGCAAGAGCGACATCGTTGATATATACAGAGAAAAGAGTAAGCCCGAGAATTGAACCCTGTGGTACCCCCATAGAGACTGCCAGAGGTCCGGACAACAGGCCCTCCGATTTGACACACTGAACTCTGTCTGAGAAGTAGTTGGTGAACCAGGCGAGGCAGTCATTTGAGAAACCAAGGCTGTTGAGTCTGCCGGTAAGAATGTGGTGATTGGGCCTCCCGGGTGGCGCAGTGGTCTAGGGCACTGCATCGCAGTGCTAACTGCGCCACCAGAGTCTCTGGGTTCGCACCCAGGCTCTGTTGCAGCCGGCCGCGACCGGGAGGTCCGTGGGGCGACGCACAATTGGCATAGCGTCGTCCGGGGTAGGGAGGGTTTGGCCGGTAGGGATATCCTTGTCTCATCACGCTCCAGCGACTCCTGTGGCGGGCCGGGCGCAGTGCGCGCCAACCAAGGGGGCCAGGTACACGGTGTTTCCTCCGACACATTGGTGCGGCTGGCTTCCGGGTTGGAGGCGCGCTGTGTTAAGAAGCAGTACGGCTGGTTGGGTTGTGCTTCGGAGGACGCATGGCTTTCGACCTTCGTCTCTCCCGAGCCCGTACGGGAGTTGTAGCGATGAGACAAGGTAGTAATTACTAGCGATTGGATACCATGAAAATTGGGGAGAAAATGGGATAAAAAAAAAAAAAAAAAAAAAAAGAATGTGGTGATTGACAGTCGAAAGCCTTGGCCAGGTCGATGAATACGGCTGCACAGTATTGTCTCTTATCGATGGCGGTTATGATATCGTTTAGGACCTTGAGCGTGGCTGAGGTGCACCCATGACCAGCTCGGAAACCAGATTGCATAGCGGAGAAGGTACGGTGGGATTCAAAATGGTCGGTGATCTGTTTGTTAACTTGGCTTTCAAAGATCTTAGAAAGGCAGGGTAGGATAGATATAGGTCTGTAGCAGTTTGGGTCTAGAGTGTCTCCCCCTTTGAAGAGGGGGATGACCGCGGCAGCTTTCCAATCTTTGGGAATCTCAGACGATACGAAAGAGAGGTTGAACAGACTAGTAATAGGTGTTGCAAGAATTTTGGCGAATAATTTTAGAAAGAGAGGGTCAAGATTGTCTAGCCCGGCTGATTTTGTAGGGGTCCAGATTTTGCAGCTCTTTCAGAAAATCAGCTGTCTGGATTTGGGTGAAGGAGAAATGCTGGAGGCTTGGGCAAGTTGCTGTGGGGGGTGCAGGGCTGTTGACCGGTGTAGGGGTAGCCAGGTGGAAAGCAAGGCCAGCCGTAGAAAAATGCTTATTGAAAAACTCAATTATTGCGGATTTATCGGTAGTGACAGTGTTTCCTAGCCTCAGTGCAGTGGGCAGCTGGGAGGAGGTGCTCTTATTCTCCATGGACTTTAGTGTCCCAAAACGTTTTTGAGTTTGTGCTACAGGATGCAAATTTCTGTTTGAAAAAGCTAGCCTTTGCTTTCCTAACTGCCTGTGTATATTGATTCCTAACTTTCCTGAAAAGCTGCATATCACGGAGGATATTTGATGCTAATGCAGTACGCCACAGGATGTTTTTGTGCTGGTCAAGGTCTGGTCTGGAGTGAACCAAGGGCTATATCTGTTTCTGGTTCTACATTTTTTGAAAGGGGCATGCTTATTTAAGATGGTGAGGAAAGCACTTTTAAAGAATAACCAGGCATCCTCGACTGACGGGATGAGGTCGATATCCTTCCACTTCGCTGAAGTGTTTTAGGGAGCGTTTGACAGTGATGAGGGGTGGTCATTTGACCGCAGACCTATTACGGACGCAGGCAATGAGGCAGTGATCGCTGAGATCCTGGTTGAAGACAGCAGATGTGTATTTGGAGGGCAGGTTGGTTAGGATGACATCTATGAGGGGGCCCGTGTTTACTGCTTTGGTGTGGTACCTGGTAGGTTCATTGATAATTTGTGTGAGATTGAGGGCATCAAGCTTAGATTGTAGGATGGCCGGGGTGTTAAGTATGTCCCAGTTTAGGTCACCTAACAGCACGAGCTCTGAAGATAGATAGGGGGCAATCAATTCACATATGGTGTCCAGAGCACAGCTGGGGGCAGAAGGTGGTCTATATCAAGCGGCAACGGTGAGAGACTTGTTTCTGGAAAGGTGGATCTTTAAAAGTAGAAGCCTTCCTTTAAGCACCTCTGTTTTCGAACACCTCTCCTGTCCTTGGTCCAAACCACACCTCTCCTCTCTCGAACACCTCTCCTGTCCTTGGTCCAAACCACACCTCTCCTCTCTCGAACACCTCTCCTGTCCTTGGTCCAAACCACACCTCTCCTCTCTCGAACACCTCTCCTGTCCTTGGTCCAAACCACACCTCTCCTCTCTCGAACACCTCTCCTGTCCTTGGTCCAAACCACACCTCTCCTCTCTCGAACACCTCTCCTGTCCTTGGTCCAAACCACACCTCTCCTCACTCGAACACCTCTCCTGTCCTTGGTCCAAACCACACCTCTCCTCTCTCGAACACCTCTCCTGTCCTTGGTCCAAACCACACCTCTCCTCTCTCAAACACCTCTCCTGTCCTTGGTCCAAACCACATACAGCCATTTGCGGATCTTTTCAGAGTCCATGTGAAAGATAGTTATTGCGAGGCTGGAACATTTGTTAACTTCTTTTTTTAACACCCATATAAAATGAAGGCTTGCAAAAGCTTACAGATTTAAGTCTAATAGCATGAGATGAACGTAGACAAACATCAGAGTGTGCGATATGAAGGTATAGTCAGTGGACATTCTGAAGTTTGAAGTCGGTAGGTCACATGACCAAGGAGCTATTGACATTTTTAAATGAATTTTTTTTTTTTTAATTTTTTTTATGTAAAATCATGCGGCCTGACTGTACCATTCCCTCCTCCCCCTGTAGCTTCCCCCAAAGTGCAGGTGTACAGCCGTAACCCAGGGGAACATGGAAAGGACAACACCCTGATCTGTCACGTGAGTGCCTTCCACCCCCCTGACATCAGCATCCAGCTCCTGAAGAACGGTGTGGAGATCCCCGACGCCAAGCAGACAGACCTGGCCTTCGAACAGGGATGGCAGTTCCACCTCACCAAGAGTGTTGGATTCACACCAGCCAGCGGAGAGGAGTACACCTGCAGAGTCCGCCACCTGAAGAATCTGAAGACCTACACCTGGGGTGAGTTACTAGTGTAGTTAGAGGAGTACACCTGGGGTGAGTTACTAGTATAGTTAGTAGTTAAGAGTGCACCTGTAGAGCCCCGCCACCTGAAGAACCTCAAGATCAAACCCGGGGTGAGTTAGTTCCCCCTCCTAAATTAACTCTGGCTTCTGTGTTTATGTGTGACCATCATCCCCTGCAGACAGCCAACTACTATATGGAGCTGTTTAGGTGATGAGCAGCTTGACATTGTCCTTCTTTATGTCTATTTGATTGTCGGGTTAAAATACTAAATCCCATTGTACTGCCATAAACCATGGTAGGATTGTAGTTAGTGGGGAGTCTGAATGTAAAAGCAATAACAATGCTTTCTATGTTCTTGTTTTCTCCAGAGGCAAATATGTAAGGATCTGGAGCAGGACTTAATGGTAGGTATTCAGATGAATTTATTTATTTATAATAATAATAAATGCCATTTTGCAGATGTTTTAATCCAAAGTGATTTACTGTCATGCGTGTATATTTAAAAGTTTGGGGTCACTTAGAAATGTCCTTATTTTTGAAAGAAAAGCCATTTTTTTGTCCCTTAAAATAACATCAAATTGATCAGAAATACAGTGTAGACATTGTTAATGTTGTAGCTGGAAACGGCTGATTTTAAAAATTTTAAAAATGAATATCTACATAGGCGTACAGAGGTCCATTATCAGCATCCATCACTCCTGTGTTCCAATGGCACGTTGTGTTAGCTAATCCAAGTTTATCATTTTAAAAGGCTAATTGATCATTAGAAAACCCTTTTGCCTTTATGTTAGCACTGCTGAAAACTGTTGTTCTGATTAAAGAAGCAATAAAACAGGCCTTTAGACTAGTTGAGTATCTGGAGCATCAGCATTTGTGGGTTCGATTACAGGCTCAAAATGGCCAGAAACAAATAACTTTCTTCTGAAACTCGTCAGTCTATTCTTGTTCTAAGAAATGAAGGCTATTCCATGCGAGAAATTGCCAAGAAACTGAAGATCTCGTACAACACTGTGTACTACTCCCTTCACAGAACAGCGCAAACTGGCTGTAACCAGAATAGAAAGAGGAGTGGGAGGCCCCGGTGCACAACTGAGCAAGAGGACAAGTACATTAGAGTGTCTAGTTTGAGGTTCTTCAGGAAGCATGGGGTGAAATCTCTTCAAATTACTTAAACAAATTGACAACTATAATGCCAAAAGTCTGCAAGGCTGTAATTGCTGCAAAAAGCAAAGTTTGAAGGACACAATTATTATTTCAATTAAAAATCATTATTTATAACCTTGTCAATGTCTTGACTATATTTCCTATTCATTTTTAAACTAATTTAATGTATGTTTTCATGGAAAACAAGGACATTTCGAAGTGACTCCAAACTTTTGAACGGTATTGTATTTATTTATTTGTTGAAACTGTATCTAATTAGATTAACTAAAACTCATACCTTTACCCATTTTTCTGAACAGGGGGCCATTCCATCTGTGGCCAGCCCTACACTAGAGCTGAGATGACTGTAATTTCCCCTCTCAACATGGGCTTTCATTTTCATTTTTGATAACACTTTGTGCCAAGGTGCCAGTTTCAAGGGTTTCGAGTTTTAGAGAATCATTACTCAAAACTTAAATGAGAACAGATGTGTGGGTGACCTCTTCTAGAAAAGCTGCCGGTATTTCTGGCTGAGAATTCACTGTGTGGGTGACCTCTTCTAGAAAAGCTGCCGGTATTTCTGGCTGAGAATTCACTGTGTGGGTGACCTCTTCTAGAAAAGCTGCCGGTATTTCTGGCTGAGAATTCACTGTGTGGGTGACCTCTTCTAGAAAAGCTGCCAGTACTTCTGGCTGAGAATTCACTGTGTGGGTGACCTCTTCTAGAAAAGCTGCCGGTACTTCTGGCTGAGAATTCACTGTGTGGTTGACCTCTTCTAGAAAAGCTGCCGGTACTTCTGGCTGAGAATCACATTCTCTCCTTTAAAAACAATAATTAATGATTGATCAAGTATTTTCATTATATTTTGTAGATGTGTGGGGACTCCTTGTAGTCCTTTAATATCCTTGAAGTTGGTAGCATTAAGTGTGAGCACAATTTTTTAAAACATAATTTTAAACACCTATGTTAATGTGGCTTTAGTTACAAGCACAAATTGTCAACTGTGTCAAATCTGAAATTTGATTAAAAATATATTTAAACGCCCAAATAATTTGCAGAACATCCATTGTTGTATTTGCGTGACTTGTAAATAGAAATGTCCTTTTTTGCTTTGGAGTCATTTTTTTCCCCATCAACACCATGAAATCAAATCTTATGTCTATCCTTCAATATTTCTGTAAATGACCAGTTATCAACAGTCTAATAAAAGTTTTTTTTATTTGTTTTTTTAAGGAATATTGTTGACAATTAGAGAACTGTATTTTTATGATGGTTTTCTTTAAAAAATCTGCGTCTGTTTTTCAATCTTTGAGTGATATAGAACCAGGGTCAGTCCCCAGAGGTCTGGTGTTGCCTATCCCTGGTCTACAGTGTTGACTGAATTCTTATTTTAGGAACGCCCGTCTATGTATGTCCATATCGTTTGTAAAACACTGATTTAAAAAAAGATGGCCGTTCTGGACAAGACCAAATAAAAGACGTCGGTGTGTTCTTACTGGGGTGTAGTCTACCATGTCCTGCAATGTTATCTTATGAATGCTCATGTGGTGGGCCCACCGTTTGTAAAACAGCCTGTTGCATTGGATGTATTGGTCCCGTAAAACAGGCTGTTGCATTGGATGTATTGGTCCCGTAAAACAGGCTGTTGCATTGGATGTATTGGTCCCGTAAAACAGGCTGTTGCATTGGATGTATTGGTCCCGTAAAACAGGCTGTTGCATTGGATGTATTGGTCCCGTAAAACAGGCTGTTGCATTGGATGTATTGGTCCCGTAAAACAGGCTGTTGCATTGGATGTATTGGTCCCGTAAAACAGCCTGTTGCATTGGATGTATTGGTCCCGTAAAACAGGCTGTTGCATTGGATGTATTGGTCCCGTAAAACAGGCTATTGCATTGGATGTATTGGTCCCGTAAAACAGGCTGTTGCATTGGATGTATTGGTCCCGTAAAACAGGCTGTTGCATTGGATGTATTGGTCCCGTAAAACAGGCTGTTGCATTGGATGTATTGGTCCCGTAAAACAGGCTGTTGCATTGGATGTATTGGTCCCGTAAAACAGGCTGTTGCATTGGATGTATTGGTCCCGGTTCCTGTTGACTAATCAATTTGGATACAAACCTGAAACCACGGACCATGACATTTTAAACTACTGGACAGCCGTTGTGAGTAGCCTGGGTGTCCATTTAACTTTGACCTGACCTGTTTTTTACAATATGTTGTTTGTTAACATGTCAGCGTTTTTATTTTATTTATTTGATTGAGTGACATTTTTAGGTCAGGCTATTTGATCAGAGAAACCTGCATGATGTAAAAAAGTGTCCGTCTCATTACATAGTCATACATTTTTATCTCCGCTACAGAAACGGGCCACATCCTCTTTCTACCAGATATCTGACAGCATGTGGAGCGTCGTAGCACTGCAGCAGTACCCTGGAGAGGCATGCTGGGAATGGACTAGATACATATTTGGAATCCCTGCCTTTGACTAAGTGGGCACTTCTTATCACAGGGCGGCATCAGCGCTCACCTAAAAAGCTCATATGCCACTGGTTGAGAGAAATTGTCATTGTTGTTGGAGGTGCGTCGTGGTCAGTTTAGCTATAAAAAAAATGAGGACCAGCCCTGGTCTCACCTCATCCTGCCTAATGAGAGAACCAGCCCTGGTCTCACCTCATCCTGCCTAATGAGAGAACCAGCCCTGGTCTCACCTCATCCTGCCTAATGAGAGGGCCGGCCCTGGTCTCAGCTCATCCTGCCTAATGAGAGGACTGGCCCTGGTCTCACCTCATCCCGCCTAATGAGAGGACTGGCCCCGGTCTCACCTCATCCTGCCTAATGAGAGGACTGGCCCCGGTCTCACCTCATCCTGCCTAATGAGAGGACTGGCCCCGGTCTCAGCTCATCCTGCCTAATGAGAGGACTGGCCCTGGTCTCACCTCATCCTGCCTAATGAGAGGACCCGCCCTGGTCTCACCTCATCCTGCCTAATGAGAGGACTGGCCCTGGTCTCACCTCATCCTGCCTAATGAGAGGACCAGCCCTGGTCTCACCTCATCCTGCCTAATGAGAGGACCAGCCCTGGTCTCACCTCATCCTGCCTAATGAGAGACCCTGGTCTCACCTCATCCTGCCTAATGAGAGACCCTGGTCTCACCTCATCCTGCCTAATGAGAGGACCGGTCCTGGGTCTCACCTCATCCTGCCTAATGAGAGACCCTGGTCTCACCTCATCCTGCCTAATGAGAGGACCAGCCCTGGTCTCACCTCATCCTGGCTAATGAGAGACCCTGGTCTCACCTCATCCTGCCTAATGAGAGGACCAGCCCTGGTCTCACCTCATCCTGCCTAATGAGAGACCCTGGTCTCACCTCATCCTGCCTAATGAGAGACCCTGGTCTCACCTCATCCTGCCTAATGAGAGGACCGGTCCTGGGTCTCACCTCATCCTGCCTAATGAGAGGACCGGTCCTGGGTCTCACCTCATCCTGCCTAATGAGAGACCCTGGTCTCACCTCATCCTGCCTAATGAGAGGACCTGGTCTCACCTCATCCTGCCTAATGAGAGGACCCGGTCTCACCTCATCCTGCCTAATGAGAGACCCTGGTCTCACCTCATCCTGCCTAATGAGAGGACCCGCCCCGGTCTCACCTCATCCTGCCTAATGAGAGGGCCGTGCACAGAACACTGTTCTGTTGAGTTAAAAAAATATATATATATTGTAAACTGTTGACATGACTTACTTAGTCCTTTTGGTTGTTATGTGGAACACAGGGCTTCCAGGAGACAGCCACTGCTGATGCTCTTCTGCCTTTTGGGGAGGAGTTTCCACGACAGGACATTAATTGACCTCTATTTGACTAAAGATTTTTTTAAAGGAGTCAAAAATCCTTGTGAACAAAAAAATGCTTGTTTATATGTTGACATGATTGATATCTCTTGATGAAATTTCTCTAAAGATCTCAGTCATTGTCAATGGTCATTTTTTGAGAAGTTATATTTCTATATTATTATTATTATTAATGAGTAAATCAGTGAAATACTTGTAATAAAGCTACTCACATTGCCAAGGCAGGAAGGTAATGAATGCAGAGCAGTAATCTACAGCAGTGGTCCCCAACCTTTTCCTGAGCCCAGATCACTTTCTTGAGTCAAAACACAAGCCGATGATCTACCGCTGAGATTTATTTTATAAACGTGACTTAAAAAACATAAGTCTATGCAACATTAACCAATTAAAACCAGTTCTGTAGCAATGAGGTTTGTGCAGTAGGCTATAGGCCCAGTACATTATCACTGCATATTGGCTAAGCTTGAATTGCCCTGCTAATGTTGCTCTCAGACCATTTAGAAATCATATTTCAACATGTTAGCTACAGTATATGATCACACTGGTAATAGATTATTTTGTTGTATTACTTGTGAGGCACAGCTGAGTGAGGATAATAATTAGCTTCTTTTTTTTTACTGGACTGATGGCCTGGATCTGATGGTCAGTCTGAGGGGAGGGAGAGAGCAGTGGTGAGGCTTCCTGTCACCCGACTCACCGTCCCTCCTCTCTCTCACCCTCCACTGAAAAAAAGCCCTAACAGGGTCCAGCTGTGACATCATCTCTCAGGGTTTCTACGCTGCCACCTACTGTGACATCATCTCTCAGAGCAGTGCATCTCTCAGGGTTTCTATGCTGCCACCTACTGTGACATCATCTCTCAGAGCAGTGCATCTCTCAGGGTTTCTATGCTGCCACCTACTGTGACATCATCTCTCAGAGCAGTGCATCTCTCAGGGTTTCAATGCTGCCACCTACTGTGACATCATCTCTAATAATTACAATTTAGCATTAACACTGGAGTGATAGACGTGCAGATGATGATGTGCAAGTAGAGATACTGGGGTGCAAAAGAGCAAGAGGATAAATAACAAATAATAATATTTTTGTGACATTTTAATACCCCAGCACAAGGTGCATCTGTGCAATTATCATGCTGTTTTATCAGCTTCTTAATATGCCACACCTGTCAGGTGGATAGATTATCTTGGCAAAGGAGAAATGCTCACCAATAGGGATAAAACAAATGAAAAATGTGTGTACAACAATTGAGAGCAGTAAGCTTTTTGTGCATATGGATAATTTCTGGAATCTTTTATTCCAACTCATGAAACATGGGACCTACATATTACATATTGCTTTTATATTTTTGTTCACCATACTTTATTATGGCTATACTGTACATTGCCTTTCACCATACTTTATTATGACTATACTGTACATGACCTTGCTTTTTCAACATACTTTATCTCAATTTATTATATGTGCAACATTGTAACTAATAAAACGAAGACTGCATCAACTTTGTAACTGACTGCATCAGGCTGCCTAAAGAAGCATCAAGAGGAGAAGACTGCATAGCAACTGTGAAGTAGGATTTTCAATTGGTGCATAAATCGAAAGAGGGTGTGGCTTTACTACATTGAGTAAAATATATATTTTACTTTCAGTTTCATTTCTTCGTTTGCGACGGTCGGTTTGGTCCAGTTTGATATAGTTTTCAGCGTTGGAAAGACTTGGAAAAAAAGAAATCATGAAAACGGTTTTGTCCGTAGTTGCTTTCTGCGTCGTGTTGGTAACCATAAACGCAAAAGAATGTAAGTAATGTATAAGAATTACTTTGTAATAATGATGAGCCTATATTGATGGGATTGTATTGTGTACGAACTTAATTTGAAAGGCCTCACCCACGACGTTCCTGAAAACAATTATATATTTCCTTAACTTATATCTTAAGTCGACCGCAAATGTGTACTTTAGATGGGTTACACTTTTAAGCAAATGTATATTGAGCAGAGAGATTACTATTTTATTTTTATAGTGAGAATAAGATAATCAACTTTTGTGATACTGCATATGTGTGTGCGGGCGCCTGCCTGACTGTACCATTCCCCCCCCCTGTAGCTCCCCCCAAGGTGCAGGTGTACAGCCGTAACCCAGGGGAACATGGGAAGGACAACACCCTGATCTGTCACGTGAGTGGCTTCCACCCCCCTGACATCAGCATCCAGCTCCTGAAGAACGGCGTGGAGATCCCCGACGCCAAGCAGACAGACCTGGCCTTCGAACAGGGATGGCAGTTCCACCTCACCAAGAGTGTTGGCTTCACACCAGCCAGCGGAGAGGAGTACACCTGCAGAGTCCGCCACCTGAAGAATCTGAAGACCTACACCTGGGGTGAGTTAGTAGTTAGAGGAGTACACCTGGGGTGAGTTACTAGTGTAGTTAGAGGAGTACACCAGGGGTGAGTTACTAGTGTAGTTAGAGGAGTACACCTGGGGTGAGTTACTAGTATAGTTAGTAGTTAGAGGAGTACACCTGGGGTGAGTTACTAGTGTAGTTAGAGGAGTACACCTGGGGTGAGTTACTAGTGTAGTTAGAGGAGTACACCTGGGGTGAGTTACTAGTGTAGTTAGAGGAGTACACCTGGGGTGAGTTACTAGTGTAGTTAGATTAGTACACCTGGGGTGAGTTACTGGTATAGTTAGGAGTACACCTGGGGTGAGTTACTAGTATAGTTAGTAGTTAGAGGAGTACACCTGGGGTGAGTTACTAGTGTAGTTAGAGGAGTACACCTGGGGTGAGTTACTAGTATAGTTAGAGGAGTACACCTGGGGTGAGTTACTAGTGTAGTTAGAGGAGTACACCTGGGGTGAGTTACTAGTATAGTTAGTAGGTAAAGTACAGGTGCAGAGTCCCACACACTAAGTTGCTAAGTTCTTGTTCAGAATCTTGTGTGTGTGTGTGTGTGTGTGTGTGTGTGTGTGTGTGTGTGTGTGTGTGTGTGTGTGTGTGTGTGTGTGTGTGTGTGTGTGTGTGTGTGTGTGTGTGTGTGTGTGTGTGTAAGAGAGTTAATCATAATATAATATAGCCATTGACTGACAGAAACTAACTTTTCCTGTTTCCTCTACAGAAGCAGATATGTAAGGCTTCGGTGCTCATCGCTGCAGGTGTGTATGTCTGATCATTTCATTTGTAGAGAAACACTCTATTTAGATGGCAGTTCTTTAGCTTTGGTCACGAACAACTGGTGGTTATTGTAATACTGTATAGAGAACTGAATAGGGCTGGACAATATGGTGGGGCTGGACAATATGGTAGGGATGGGAGATATGGTAGGGCTGGGAGATATGGTAGGGCTGGGAGATATGGTAGGGCTGGGAGATATGGTAGGGCTGGGCGATATGGTAGGGCTGGGTGATATGGTAGGGCTGGGAGATATGGTAGGGCTGGGAGATATGGTAGGGCTGGACAATATGGTGGGGATGGGAGATATGATAGGGCTGGGTGATATGGTAGGGCTGGACAATATGGTAGGGCTGGACAATATGGTAGGGCTGGACGATATGGTAGGGCTGGACGATATGGTAGGGCTGGGTGATATGGTAGGGCTGGGTGATATGGTAGGGCTGGGTGATATGGTAGGGCTGGGCTGGACAATATGGTAGGGCTGGGTGATATGGTAGGGCTGGGCGATATGGTAGGGCTGGGCGATATGGTAGGGCTGGGCGATATGGTAGGGCTGGGCGATATGGTAGGGCTGGGCGATATTTAACAATATATTAAATGATCGATGTTACATTGTTGACAGCACATTGTTTAAAGTTGTGCACTTTAAATGTAGCCTACAGCTCTGAGGACAAAGTAATTGTTTTATCTTCAAGCTAATGTTTCTCATGGGCTATCGGGTTCCATTTTACATGAACAGGCGTTTTACTATCATAGCATTTAGCCCTCTGGTCAGCCCTGACAATGGTATGCTGAGCCTACAGCACCAACGGCGGGTCTATCAGAATCAATCAGTTCTATGACTTCTTTCACTGTTGCTGTTAGCCTAGGCTACTGTTAGCCAAACACTGTTGCTGTTAGCCTAGGCTACTGTTAGCCAAACACTGTTGCTGTTAGCCTAGGCTACTGTTAGCCCAAACACTGTTGCTGTTAGCCTAGGCTACTGTTAGCCCAAACACTGTTGTTGTTAGCCTGGCTACTGTTAGCCAAACACTGTTGCTGTTAGCCTAGGTTCCTGTTAGCCGAACACTGTTGCTGTTAGCCTAGGCTACTGTTAGCCAAACACTGTTGCTGTTAGCCTAGGTGCCTGTTAGCCAAACACTGTTGCTGTTAGCCTAGGCTACTGTTAGCCCAAACACTGTTGCTGTTAGCCTAGGCTACTGTCAGCCAAACACTGTTGCTGTTAGCGTAGGTTCCTGTTAGCCAAACACTGTTGCTGTTAGCCTAGGCTACTGTTAGCCCAAACACTGTTGCTGTTAGCCTAGGCTACTGTCAGCCAAACACTGTTGCTGTTAGCGTAGGTTCCTGTTAGCCAAACACTGTTGCTGTTAGCCTAGGCTACTGCTAGCCAAACACTGTTGCTGTTAGCCTAGGCTACTGCTAGCCAAACACTGTTGCTGTTAGCCTAGGCTACTGTTAGCCAAAAACACACATCTGAATAGCAACCTAAGAACTGCTATCTGGATAGCTGAAAAGAAAGCATGATATTATTTGAATAGTGAAATAATTTCAAATGCCCATCCATAGGGTGGCAACACATACATTCTAAAATATTTCAATGGGGCTTTCTCCATTCTGATTGGTTTAATAAACTGTTGAATAAAACTTCAACCAAAAATAATCATTTTTAGCTTGTTCATACATTTCTGCATTTCCTCACTGCCACATAGGGCTGCACGATATGGGCAAACAATCGCAGCCTTATTTTTTTACCAAATATTGCGATTTAGACCAAAACACCTGGGTGAACTAATAGAATGAATATTCTAATTCTATAGTTAGAATATAATAGTGGGCACTTTGAATACAGTGTTGTTTGACATCCTTTAATGAAGTAAGCATGAACCATTGTGGAAATGAAATGTGGATGCGATGAATGACCTCTTGTTGCTGTTGACAACCACAGAGTACACCAGCCTCTGAGAATCTCCACTCTGGATGCTGTGGATATTCCTGGGAATCATCTTCACAAAAACTCAAAACTCATCTCCACAACACTGTCCTGTCAAAACACTGCAGGTGAAATCTGTAATGACTCTCTGCACATTGTGATTTATCATTGAACTTAAATTGTATTTTATTTGACCAGTGCTTGATTTGTGTGGTATTTGATGTGTGTAAGTAATGAAGCTCATATATGTGGGATTGTAAATCTGCACCAGAGAACACCCTAATTGCAGCCAGGCTTATAATGTGTCAACCTATACAGTAGGACCTGGGCTATGTAATGTGTTAGCCCAGGTCCTACTGTATAGGTTATGTGGGCTTTTCTCTTAGCTATGATCAGGAAATAAGTACAATTGATCAATCCAGATGTGATTGATGAGAAATGTAGAACTTTAATCTGTTTTTAAATAGCGTAGATTATTACGTGCTTTCTCTTTTGGTTTTTAAAATCACATCACCAAAATAAATAAAGTCTGACTTGATTGTCGTTGAACTACCAATTATTTCCTGTTCTATTCTTGTCTAAAAAAAGCTACATGATATTTGTATGCAGTACATGTCATAGTATTCTGCTAATTTATCACTTTACTGAAACTTGATTATGTAAAAGTCATGTACCACTTGTCTCACCCTGTACTGTTTAGTGCAGACCATCCAATCTAATGTTGAAGAGCGGGTTGCCTCCTCTGCTGTAGTTGAGGGCTAAATCACCATGGAGATATTTCTATATAAATCACAAGCTCTACAGCCAGGACATTAGATCAAATGCAGGATGACAATATTACTCTGTCGACTCTAAATGGATTCATGTTATTTCTCTCTTCTCAAGTTCCATGGTCTCTGCCGGTTAAATGATCAGACACACCATTGTGTGGTCACAGTCATGTGATCAGACACACCATTGTTTGGTCACAGTCATGTGATCAGACACACCATTGTGTGGTCACAGTCATGTGATCAGACACACCATTGTGTGGTCACAGTCATGTGATCAGACACACCATTGTGTGGTCCACTTGCAATAAGAAGCCATAAGCAAGCTGTAATTGTCAACACATTTATTGATTAGTCTGTCACTAGTTTTATGCATGGTCGTTTTCATTACTTGTAACAATGTCTAAATGATACATACAGTATTCCAATGTAATCACAGTTACCACATTGTACTCATTATTAACCTTTACATGTCAAACCAAGAAAGCAAAACTATGGATCCATGAAGTAATATAATATGCCATTTAGCAGACGCTTTTATCCAAAGAGACTTACAGTCATGCATGCATAAAATATTGTTTTGTAAGTATGGGTGGTCCTAGGAATCTAACCATCCTCTACCAACTGAGCTACAAAGGACCTGAAGTCACTGGGAAGTCACCGTCTCAGAAGAGTACAAAAGTAGTGAGCCATGACTCTATTCAACATGACTCTATTCAACATGACTCTATTGACTCTATTCAACATGACTCTATTCATCACGACTCTATTCAACATGACTCTATTCAACACGACTCTATTGACTCTATTCAACACGACTCTATTGACTCTATTCAACACGACTCTATTGACTCTATTCAACACGACTCTATTGACTCTATTCAACACGACTCTATTGACTATTCAACACGACTCTATTGACTATTCAACACGACTCTATTGACTATTCAACACGACTCTATTGACTCTATTCAACACGACTCTACTCATCACGACTATTCAACACGACTCTATTGACTCTATTCAACACGACTCTATTGACTCTACTCAACACAACTCTATTGACTCTATTCAACACGACTCTATTGACTCTACTCAACACGACTCTATTCAACACGACTCTATTGACTCTACTCAACACGACTCTATTGACTCTATTCAACACGACTCTACTCATCACGACTATTCAACACGACTCTATTGACTCTATTCAACACGACTCTATTGACTCTATTCAACACGACTCTATTGACTCTACTCAACACGACTCTATTGACTCTACTCAACACGACTATTCAACACGACTCTATTGACTCTATTCTATTCAACATGACTCTATTCAACAGGACTCTATTCAACAAGACAATATTCAACACGACTCTATTGACTCTATTCTATTCAACACGACTCTATTCAACACGACTCTATTCTATTCAACACGACTCTATTCAACACGACTCTATTCTATTCAACATGACTCTATTCAACATGATATTTTGAGACAAGTTAAAGCAAAAGACAAGTAATCAAAATGTAGAACACAATAAAACAATATTTAGATAGTTGCAATCTGATCTAGGTAGATGTCTTAATCTATTAAATGTTTATTTTTGCAGGGAAGGCCCACTATGGCCAAAGTCTGTTTTTCAAAGGAAACCATACTTCACATAAATGCAGAGTACATCGTAAGGAACCAGTGATGAGAATTACAGAAAACAAAGGTGCATGAGATAACACAATACAAATTATATATAAAAAAAAAAAAGTACCTTTGACCTAGGACAAGTAATATTATCAATACCCTGAAAGGCACTAGTGGAATGGTTGAACATGAATACTGACATTACAGTATTTGCAGCCTCCCTCTGAATTCTTAATAGACATTGTTGTGTTGTTCCCAAGACAACCACTGGGTGGCATTGTTGTGTTGTTCCCAGGACAACCACTGGGTGGCATTGTTGTGTTGTTCCCAGGACAACCACTGGGTGGCATTGTTGTGTTGTTCCCAGGACAACCACTGGGTGGCATTGTTCCCAGGACAACCACTGGGTGGCATTGTTGCGTTGTTCCCAGGACAACCACTGGGTGGCATTGTGTTAGCTGTATTTGCAACAATCTCCTACGACATATCCATAGGCTCATCGGTCTTGAAAAGAGCCTCAATCAGGAAGACGTTTTTCTGTGCCTCTTCCTGAACTCTTTTCAAAACTGCCTGATTGTTGTCCTCCTCCAAACGGATGACAAAGTTCTGTAATATGGTGAGCAGAGGGAGGGCGTACTCTATCACACTCTGAGTGCTCTGAGTGAGTTTATCCTCATAGTCAAAGCCACCAGTATGCATGCCAAACACTCGACCAAGGTCATCGAAGACTGGAGAGCCAGAAGATCCATGGAAGAAGGAGGTGTTATAGGTCACAAAGTCGTCCTTGTTCTCCTGCATCACTTCCTCGTAGCGCTTTTTCTGTTTTTCAACATCATCATTTATTGTGAAGATTGCATGTCCATTTTCCCGTTTATATTTATTCGCAGCCTCCTCTCTTATCTCACTGCCAATGATGGAGGTGGGTTCCATTTGTTTCACCAGTCCACCTGGGTGTCCAATGAGGCAGGCCCCACCGCATGCTGGAACTGGGCCATATTCACGGAGGAGACCAGGAGGAACCTTCTTCTGTTGCTTCTTATTCTGAGGATCCATCTCCAGTATGGCATAGTCTATATAATGTTTTCCCTTATCTTCATATTGAAAGTCGATCAGCAGGGTTTTGGCTTTGAATACGTTCACATCGGATCCATTTGGATTTTCATAGTTGAACTTCACAGATACATCGACTAACAGCTGCATGTTTTTGCTTACATTTTCACCAAACAAATGTGCATTTGTTAGGACGAAGTTGTCAAACAGCACGAAGCCTGTCCCCTGAACACCCTGAACACCCTCAACAATCACCTGACAAACGGAGGCACCAAGTTCAATCAATTTCTTCACTCTGTGAACCTCTGAGAACTTCTGTCTGATTTTCCCGAATTCCTGCTTCATGAGATCCAACTCTTCAGGAAATGTCTTCTTTTGTCTGTCCTCCCTCCTACTTTCCATCTGCTTCACCAGATCATCAAACTGGTTGCGAAGGATCTTCAATATTTCACCATGGTCTGGAATGGGATTGCATTTCCGATTCTGCTTTGTTCTCGAAGAGGACTCCCCTACATCTGATGTTTCAGTTGTTAGCGTCGATGGAGACGTCTGTGTGCCGTCTCCTTCAGAGTTTACGTTTTTTGTTTTTATTGTGGAGTCAGATGTTTCCATCTTAGTTGCCGTTTTCTCCTTAAGTTTTGTCAGACAGATTTCAAAGTTTCGACCATTAAGTTTTTTTGCTATTTGCCCCATTGAAACCTTGCTTCCTGTTGATCGCTCAGAGAGCTGACATTTCTGTTCAAACACAATGTCAGAGAAGCGTCCATCATTTCGTAGAGCCTGCTTCACGTCCTCCTTCTGTTTTGCATAGACACATAGAGGTCCGTAGGACTCAAGTTGTTTGTTTCTAAGTATTGGTTTTGTTTTGCTGTTTTTCCCTGCTCTTGTCTCAACAGAGAAAGTGACATAATTGTCTGTTTCCTCATCCGTGACCCCTGCAGTTTCATCTGTGGCATGTGTGACCATCTCAATAGTGAGAAGGTCATCCTCTTCGATCAGCCAACATGGAAAGTGCTTCACTATGTACCCCTTACAACTCTTGATGACAATGTCTTTCCCTTTCAGTGTCTTCTTGTCCATTTGGTTTAACCCCTTGAATGTGTCATTAGTTTCAAGTGCTCTCAATATTGTTCCAGGTTTGGTGCAGGTGATATCCTCTTTGGTTATTTTATGAGTTTGGAAACTGAAGGAGAATGAGTGACAGTGTTTCGTTTCTGGATAAATCTGTAAAAGAAAATAGAATATTGAATGAAATGGTGAGGATAAAGTATTCTGAGATACTCTGCAGTATATTGTCATCATATTGAGAAACAGTATTGTATAAATATATACACACACGATAAGACCCCTCTGTCCTTGATGCTGATGATTATTTTATTATGTGACCCATCAAAGTCATCCTTAAATTAAAACTAAAATAACTTCACTTACATCGCTCTTAAGCGGCTCAGACTTCACCATGGCTGCCATTGGACCTGTGAAATGACCTGTGAAATGATTCAACATTATTGTGGTTGATAAGAGGGTCATTCCATCAATAGTTCCTTTTGGGTAATTTGGTTTAAAACAACTATTTGTGTCACCTAATTGTAACATTGTCATAAAGAGCACGTTCAACTTCCTAAAAAAAACATGTTTTCCCATCTCAAGAGGTTCAAAGTAGACTCAGTGAAATGACGAGCAACAAGCAGCTGACTAGGTATCCCCTTTCCTCTTCCCCAGCTCACCTGTTGACTAGGTATCTCCTTTCTCCTTCCCCAGCTCACCTACTGACTAGGTATCCCCTTTCCCCTTCCCCAGCTCACCTGTTGACTAGGTTTCCCCTTTCCCCTTCCCCAGCTCACCTGTTGACTAGGTATCCCCTTTCCCCTTCCCCAGCTCACCTGTTGACTAGGTATCCCCTTTCCCCTTCCCCAGCTCACCTGCTGACTAGGTATTCCCTTTCCCCTTCCCCAGCTCACCTGCTGACTAGGTATCTCCTTTCCCCTTCCCCAGCTCACCTACTGACTAGGTATCCCCTTTCCCCTTCCCCAGCTCACCTGTTGACTAGGTATCCCCTTTCCCCTTCCCCAGCTCACCTGCTGACTAGGTATCCCCTTTCCCCTTCCCCAGCTCACCTGCTGACTAGGTATCTCCTTTCCCCTTCCCCAGCTCACCTGTTGACTAGGTATCCCCTTTCCCCTTCCCCAGCTCACCTGTTGACTAGGTATCTCCTTTCCCCTTCCCCAGCTCACCTGCTGACTAGGTATCCCCTTTCCCCTTCCCCAGCTGACTAGGTATCCCCCTTCCCCTTCCCCAGCTCACCTACTGACTAGGTATTCCCTTTCCCCTTCCCCAGCTCACCTGCTGACTAGGTATCCCCTTTCCCCTTCCCCAGCTCACCTGCTGACTAGGTATCCCCTTTCTCCTTCCCCAGCTCAGCAGCTTTTACACTATAACTATTAGATGTTAAATGTTTCTTTTGAAACATTTTTTATAAAATAATAGTTTCTCCATATTAAAATGAGAGTTCAGTTCAAGTACGTAACAGGGTCGGATCTTGAAATGAGGGACAAATGTAAATTCATCACTAATCACGTTGTATACTTTCAAAAATCTTCAAAAATGACTGCCGAAGCAACCAAATAACTAGGCTTTACAATGATGATCAAAACGTGGCGTAATGTTATGGCAACCACGTCTAAACCAGAGACTGTTGGTGATCACTGCATATATAGGGTGCTGTATAAATGCCCCCCCCCCCCCCCCCCCCCCATGCAGTGAGCGTAACATACCTGCCCCACCCTCAACTTCTGGAAAGGTCCTGTCTAAGGCCAGATGGTAGTAAATTAATAAAGCAACTGTCTTGTTGGTCAGGCTATAGAAGGTAATGGAGAGAGATATAATTATAATAACAATTAGAAAATCACCTTGTTTTACATTTTCCAATTTAGTTGAGTAGACAGTCATATGTGAAAATGCCAAATGATTAGTGAAATGTGAACCAAACGGTCTCTTATGAGGACATGATTGATAAACTTGTGTTATTACCACCCTACTAGTCCGTACAACAGGTGTGTTCGAAAGACAAGTAGTCAGTTATTGAAAGGTTTTGGATTGATTAACTTGTGTTATTACCTCCATACTATTGTGTAACAACACAGGGTGTGTTCGTAAATTCAATCTGGAGTGCCAGAGTGCGCGCTGGGTGTTAGTAAATTCAGAGCGTTGTCAGATTATCCGGTCATAAATTCAGAGCGTTTCGCTCTCAGAGGGTTCAGAGATCTCACTGGACGCTCTGGTCGTGGAGTAGGGTTGATCCGCCGTTCTGGCTTCACAACGGCAGTCAAGCACCCACTAACAGGCTTGCTAGCTACTTCCAGACACAAATGAGAGAACACATCACTCAGATCATTTTACTCACCCTTGCAGAGCAGGTTAGGCTGTTTTCATGTTGTCCAGAGCGTTGGTGACTAACTGTGCTGCTGGTGTAACCAACTTCACATAACCACCCAGAAGAAAGGCACATGGACAACCACACTTAAGGTTGACTTGGTTTTTATCTGCAGTAAAATATATAAAACAGTGATGACAGGATGGTCACAGTCACATGTTCACTACTCTCAGAATATCTCTCTCAGACTCAATCCACAAAGTGATCGTATAGTATACATGCGTTGTGTTTAGAAAATAACAAAAATACAGAAAAGCATACCTGCAGTAAAAGATATCAAACAGTGATGACAGGCATTGACAGGACGGTCACAGCCACACGTTCACTGGTTAGGTAGGACACAATATATATTTTAGATAGGAGCAACAGTAATGTGAAGTGACATTAATCCATAAATACAGAGCACAAGTACAACCTTTTTTATATAAAACTTTTTTTAAGGTAGTAAGAAAATAAACATTCACATAATATTTCAATAAATCACCTGTTAGCAATAGCTAGCGAAACATTGTAACGTTAGTGCAGTGACAGACGGTGTTAGTTAGCTCGTCATTAACATGGCTAGCTCAGCCAGCGAAAACTTGGTTAACTTACCGAAACATGTCTTAAATACATTAACGGCTAAATAAATATATACATAGTCACATTCGCTATTGACTTTATGATATATGAACCCGTTTTCCAAAGAGACTATTGTGTTATACCGTTTATATATACAGAGGAAGAAGACACTAACAGGCTCTCAGAATATCTCTCTCAGACTGAGGAGCAGGTAGACCAACTTCCCAAATAGGGGAGAAGTACTCAAAACCCACTAGTTGTTCATTCAAAGAAAATAATACAAAAATGGTACGTCCGAAGACCTCTCGTATTGCCAACCTTACTACAATGGCAGCAAATAATTCTTATGAATATAACAACACATAATGAAAGGAAACTTTTATTTATAATCACCCCTTTTCCTGAAGTGAATGGTTTCACCCACGACTTTACCCGCGAACTGCGGCGTTCTTTGAAGCCTACATTGCGCGCTAGGTTTCGTCGCGCTGGCAAAAATGTAATTACGCGCTCTTTTTTTGCCGCCTTTAACTGACAGCGGCCATTTTCAACGGGTGTTGAGAGTTCTTATTAAATTCATCAGTTATTCTGCTCTCTGATACACTCGGATGAGAGTGCTCTGAAATCGGAGTAGCTAGCCAGAGTGAATTTACAAATGCACCGTTAATGTGACATTCAGGGCTCTATTTTAACAAACCTAAAATCTGTAGTGGGCTTGTGATGTCTACTTCTTCCACCTTGGAGGGATCTGGCGCTCAATAGCAACTTGGGACAAGATCGGTTGTTTGATTTGTTCTTAGGAACAGGGCGCCATTGAAAGGAGTGATTACCGGGGGAGCTGTAAATGTGAAGGAGAACCAGTTGAGGGGGAAGATTCCCGGTGTGTGATACTCGTCGTTTGGTGCGATGTAGGCAGGGTGGAGTGAATGGTGAGACAGAAGAGTCAGTAGCTCTATTCGGACACGATTAGTTTTACTGGGCGAGGTCGGGTAATGTAATTAAAAACACCACATCTGTACTAATTTTTAGTCCCGTCCGTATCTGCCATGGCAGTAATTTTTACATGGCAGGAGAGTAACAATTCCAGCCAGAATAACCTACTAATTTTTGGCAAACTGCAAAGTCCTCTGATAATACTAGTCCCATGCGAATCACCATCCTTGTGTTTTGAGAGAAATGTCTGAGTTTGACAGGTGTTTTGTTGCTCACGGTTTGAGCAAGAAAACAACTGATTCGATAAGTTGAACAAAGTGCTGGGCATGGCCTATATATTAAGGGCCTACATGTATCAACTTTTACAGTGATTGCTTTTGTTTACCTTATGTGCGAATGAATTGAATATCCAAATGCATCATTAAAAATATGCAACCCTTAATGCAACCCTTGCTGTTAATTGATCGCAATTCGACAGGTAGCCCAGTGGTCAAAGCGTTGGACTAGTAACCGAAAGGTTGCAAGATCGAACCCCCGAGCTGAGAAGGTAAAAATCTCATTATGAACCCACTGTTCCTAGGCCATCATTGAAAATAAGAATTTGTTCATGCCTAGTTAAATAAAGGTAATCAAAAAAACACAACTGAGCTAAATGTTTGGAAATTACAAGTTCACTTTAATTCATAGCCTGAAAACACATATTAGGTTCAAGTGCGATATTTAGCTCACGTCTGAAGGCTGGTGGGCGTCTACTGCGGATCACTAAAACATCCTAATGATTATTGTTTTTAAAACTTCCTCAATTAAAATAGTACGGCGACACTATACCAAATATGGTTTGGTATGGTTTAGAAACTTGGAGGTTTGGTATGGTTTAGAAACTTGGAGGTTTGGTATGGTTTAGAAACTTGGAGGTTTGGTATGGTTTAGAAACTTGGGAACTAAACTGGAGTTATCAGTGTAGACTGTTATCTAAGCTGGAGTTATCAGTGTAGGCTGTTATCTAAACTGGAGTTATCAGTGTAGGCTGTTATCTAAGCTGGCGTTATCAGTGTAGGCTGTTATCTAAACTGGAGTTATCAGTGTAGGCTGTTATCTAAACTGGAGTTATCAGTGTAGGCTGTTATCTAAACTGGAGTTATCAGTGTAGGCTGTTATCTAAGCTGGCGTTATCAGTGTAGGCTGTTATCTAAGCTGGAGTTATCAGTGTAGGCTGTTATCTAAACTGGAGTTATCAGTGTAGGCTGTTATCTAAACTGGAGTTATCAGTGTAGGCTGTTATCTAAACTGGAGTTATCAGTGTAGGCTGTTATCTAAACTGGAGTTATCAGTGTAGGCTGTTATCTAAACTGGAGTTATCAGTGTAGGCTGTTATCTAAACTGGAGTTATCAGTGTAGGCTGTTATCTAAACTGGAGTTATCAGTGGAGGCTGTTATCGCCCGGACTTGTTGGAATACATGTAATAAGAACAATGTGGACGGCAAAAATGTAAAACATATTTAGCAAATATGGGCAGGCAATGTAGGGTGACCAGACGTCCCCATTTTTGGTGGCCTGTCCCCGGTTGAAGCTGTACCCGGAAATGTACCCGTTTTTAACAGTGCATTAAAAACAGACTGCAAAGTGAAATATTATTTTACTTGGCAAGAAATACCGGGCAGCAGAGCCTACCGGTTGACATCTCAATCGAGTTGTGCTTGTTTTGTCCAGCAGAGGGGGCTGCTCGCTATAGCAGTTTCACAAAGCTACGACCGGTCATAATACAATGGGACTACTGAAAAAGCTCAGGCTTTCTGGGTCCTTGTCCTATAATTGGTTCAGCCTATGACTCTCATCTCCCCAAGATGTCAGAATTAGTGATAACAGGTGTAGGAACTGTGCCTACCTTGTTTCTGGTGCCGGCTCCTGTTTCACTGATTCAGAATCTCTAGTTTGACTGCAAATCGTGGTGAACCCTGCTCGCAGCACCAACTGTTAGCTTCTTATTATCAGAGTAAGAACTCGACGGACACTATGACAGCTTAAACCAAGTTTATTCTTCCCAAAGGATCGAACAGCTGAATCGACCAAAACATATTTACACAAGCACTGGTACACAAGTCCCGGAAGGTAAGCCCAAACAGGTTAGTATCTGTAGAGGGTCAGCCCTAGGGGGTAAGACCCGGGTGGAGTTGGTTCCCTGCTAAACCTGTAACCGGAGGAGAGCCTCCTCCATGGTTAGTAAAGGAGAAAGATAACATGATTCAAGTATATGAGCAGTAGCAATAAGGAGGGAGGTTGGTTTATGCCCTGTTGGGGCGGTGAACCGTGACAGATTATGTGGACATAGGACGACAAGTGTGAATCATTTCGGTAATATGTGTTGTCAACAACAGTGATATTTAACACGCAACACTGGAATAAGACATTAGGTCATCCGTATTCTCCAGTAATACATTTGCGGACGCTATAGTATTGGTTCTAATACAAGGTATTAAGTGACGTGCCCAATAATAGGCCCAAAAACCATAACTATTCCACGGAGAAGTGGGTAGCGCTACCTTGGAAAATAGTTGTTAGACGGTGTGTATTATAGACGGGAGTGAAGAAATCTAAAATACCCTGGACACCGTCGGGAGAGGTTAGGGAATAATAACTATTGATATGGCGACAGACGGCCCCGTTTCTCCCTGTAAAGGTTCGGGAATAATAACTATTGATATGGTGACAGACGGCCCCGGTACTCCCTGTAAAGGTTCGGGAATAATAACTATTGATATGGTGACAGACGGCCCCGGTACTCCCTGTAAAGGTTCGGGAATAATAACTATTGAAATGGTGACAGACGGCCCCGTTTCTCCCTATAAAGCGGAGCTAGAGGATTTTAATAAAGCCATGGAGGTGCTGAAAGAAGTGCATGAGCATTCTACCAATTCGTCTCGATTATGGGAAAAATTGAGCAAACTAGATAAAATTGGGCAACATTTCACTGCTGACGTAGAATTCAGATCAAATAAAGAATTCATGGGGGAAATTATGACTTGGCACAATGACATAAAACCAGAATCAAAAGCTCAAAATACCAGTGTTTTGATGTCAGCATTCTATCAACAAAACATACAAACCGATAAACCAGGAATTAGTTGATGTACTCAGCTACAGAAAGACTGGGCACGGGGTGCATTAGAAACTAAAATAGGAAACGCCCGTGCTCAGGTCTGTTCAACGCTGATTCCACGCTTCAAGATTGGTATGATCACGTGGACTGGGATATGTTCCGGATAGCGTCGAACAACAACATTGATGTATATGCTGATTCGGTGAGCGAGTTTATTCGCAAGTGCATCGGTGAAGTTGTACCCATGGCGACTATTAAAACCTTCCCCAACCAGAAACCGTGGATTGATGGCAGCATTCGCACAAAACTGAAGGAGCGAACCACAGCTTTTAATCAGGGCAAGGCGACCGGAAACATGACCGAATACCAACAGTGTAACTATTCCCTCCGCAAGGCAATCAAACAAGCTAAGCATCAGTATAGAGACAAAGTAGAGTAGCAATTCAACGGCTCAGACACGAGAGGTATGTGGCAGGGTCTACAGTCAATCACGGACTACAAAAAGAAAACCAGCCCCATCGCAGACCCGATGTCTTGCTCCCAGACAAACTAAGAAACTTCTTTGCTCTCTTTGAGGACAATACAGTGTCACCGACATGGCCCGCAACCAAAACCTGCAGGCTCTCCTTCACTGCAACCGACGTGAGTAAAACATTTAAACGTGTTAACCCTCGCAAGGCTGCCGGCCCAGATGGCATCCCTAGCCGCGTCCTCAGAGCATGCAGAGCATTAAATCAATCCCTATCCCAGTCTGCTGTTCCCACATGCTTCAAGAGGGCCACCATTGTTCCTGTTCCCAAGAAGCTAAGGTAACTGAGCTAATCGACTATCGCCCCGTAGCACTCACTTCCGTTATCATGAAGTGCTTTGAGAGACTAGTCAAGGACCATATCACCTCCACCCTACCTGACACCCTAGACCCACTCCAATTTGCTTAGCGCTCCAATAGGTCCACAGACGACGCAATCGCAATCACACTGCACACTGCCCTAACCCATCTGGACAAGAGGAATACCTATGTAAGAATGCTGTTCATCGACTACAGCTCAGCATTTAACACCATAGTACCCTCCAAACTCGTCATTAACCCTGGGTCTCGACCCCACCCTGTGCAACTGGGTCCTGGACATTCTGAAGGTACACCCCAAGGTGGTGAGGGTAGGAAACAACATCTCCACCCCACTGATCCTCAACACTTGGGCCCCACAAGGGTGCATTCTCAGCCCTCTCCTGTACTCCCTGTTCACCCATGACTACATGGCCATGCATGCCTCCAACTCAATCATCACGTTTGCAGACGACACTACAGTGGTAGGCTTGATTACCAACAACGACGAGATGGCCTACAGGAAGGAGGTGAGGGCCCTCGGAGTGTGGTGTCAGGAAAATAAACTCACACTCAACGTCAACAAAAAAGAGGAGATGATTGTGGACTTCAGGAAACAGCAGAGGGAGCACCCCCCTATCCACATCGACGGGACAGTAGTGGAGAAGGTGGAAAGTTTTAAGTTCCTCGGCGCACACATCACGGACAAACTGAAATGGTCCACCCACACAGACAGCGTGGTGAAGAAGGCGCAACAGTGCCTCTTCAACCTCAGGAGGCTGAAGAAATTTGGCGTGTCACCAAAAACACCCAAACTTTTACAGATGCACAATCGAGAGCATCCTGTCGGGCTGTATCACCGCCTGGTAAGGCAACTGCTCCGCCCACAACCGTAAGGTTCTCCAGAGGGTAGTGAGGTCTGCACAACGCATCACCGGGGGCAAACTACCTGCCCTCCAGGACACCTACACCACCCGATGTCACAGGAAGGCCATAAAGATCATCAAGGACAACAACTACCCGAGCCACTGCCTGTTACATGCACTTAGGTTGGAGTCATTAAAACTCGTTTTTCAACCACTCCACAAATGTCTTGCTAACAAACTATAGTTTTGGCAAGTCGGTTAGGACATCTACTTTGTGCATGACACAAGTCATTTTTCCAACAATTGTTTACAGACAGATTATTTCACTTATAATTCACTGTACCACAATTCCAGTGGGTCAGACGTTTACATACACTAAGTAGACTGTGCCTTTAAACATTTTGGAAAATTCCAGAAAATGATGTCATGGCTTTAGAAGCTTCCGATAGGCTAATTGACATCATTTGAGTGAATTGGAGGTGTAAGAAAAAAAATTGTTGACCTCCACATCTGGTTCATCCTTGGGAGCAATTTCCAAATGTCTGAAGGTACCACGTTTATCTGAACAACAATAGTACGCAAGTATAAACACCATGGGACCACGCAGCCAACATACCGCTCAGAAAGAGACGCGTTCTGTCTCCTAGAGATGATTGTACTTTGGTGCGAAAAGTGCAAATCAATCCCAGTACAACAGCAAAGGACCTTGTGAAGATGATGGAGGAAACAGGTACAAAAGTATCTATATCCACAGTAAACTGAGTCCTATATCGACATAACCTGAAATACCACTCAGCAAGGAAGAAGCCTCTGCTCCAAAACCACCATAAAAAAGCCAGACTATGGTTTGCAACTGCACATGGGGACAAAGATCGTACTTTTTGGAGAAATGTCCTCTGGTCTGATGTAACAAAAATAGAATTGTTTGGCCATAATGACCATCGTTATGTTTGGAGGAAAAAGGGGGAGGCTTGCAAGCCGAAGAACACCATCCCAACCGTGAACCACGGGGGTGGCAGCATCATGTTGTTGGGGTGCTTTGCTGCAGGAGGGACTGGTGCACGTCACAAAATAGATGGCATCATGAGGTAGGAAAATTATGTGGATATATTGAAGCAATAATCATTCTCTCTAAAAATGTCAACGTCGGCATTGGCTCTTGGTATAGTTACCGATGTGCAAAACCGATGTCAAAGTTGACATGCATACCTGTATAACGCAGGTAGATGACGTAATGACGCCACGAAAAATACAGCGCTACACGTGCAACACAGCATTCCTAACCTGGCCCACAATGTCTGCTGTGTTGATCTATTTTGAAGTTTCAAAGGAAGATAATAAAAAGGCACTATGCAACATTTGTGCTGCTATTATTTCCCGAGGGGAGAAAGTGAAATCTTTCAGTACCACAAACCTAATTACGTCACCCCCAGACGTTCAGTGACTACTTAGAACAAAAGCAGAAAAAACTAAGCTCAAACTTCCAACAACTAAACATGTTCAAGTGCAGCGGTCATTTGAAAGAGTAAGAATTTCAGCGAGACACCTCAAAGGCAGTGAGGCTCCCGTGTTACATACTGGGGATCTCGTCTAGCTCTCCACCAGGAACCTGCCGCCTGCTCTGTCGGAAGCTGAGCCCCTGGCGTGTGGGGCCATTCAATGTCCTCCAGAGGGTCAATGAGGTAACCTATCGTTTAGAACTCCCCACCAACTACCGGCTCTCACCCTGCTTTCATGTTTCCCTCCTCAGGCCAGTGGTTCCTGGTCCCCTGGCTGATGCCGTCCCCCACGACACCCCTCCGACCTCCCTTGGACATCAAGGGGACCCCCGCACTGTCATGCTTACTCCTGCTCCCTCCGGCGCTCGTCTAACCACCGGTCCTGGCAACCCACATTGCACACACCTGGCAACCATCATTGCGCAGCACACCTGCTCCCCATCGTTAAGCACACCTGGACTTCAACACCACCCTTATTACTCTCCCTTCATATAGCCCTCAGTAGCTTCAACACCACCCTGATTACTCTCCCTTCATATAGCCCTCAGTAGCTTCAACACCACCCTTATTACTCTCCCTTCATATAGCCCTCAGTAGCTTCAACACCACCCTGATTACTCTCCCTTCATATAACCCTCAGTCAATCAATCAATCAAGTTTATTTTATATAGCCCTTCGTACATCAGCTAATATCTCGAAGTGCTGTACAGAAACCCAGCCTAAAACCCCAAACAGCAAGCAATGCAGGTGTAGAAGCACGGTGGCTAGGAAAAACTCCCTAGAAAGGCCAAAACCTAGGAAGAAACCTAGAGAGGAACCAGGCTATGAGGGGTGGCCAGTCCTCTTCTGGCTGTGCCGGGTGGAGATTATAACAGAACTATGCCAAGATGTTCAAAATGTTCATAAGTGACAAGCATGGTCAAATAATAATCATGAATAATTTTCAGTTGGCTTTTCATAGCCGATCATTAAGAGTTGAAAACAGCAGGTCTGGGACAGGTGGCGGTTCCATAACCGCAGGCAGAACAGTTGAAACTGGAATAGTAGCAAGGCCAGGCGGACTGGGGACAGCAAGGAGTCATCATGCCCGGTAGTCCTGACGTATGGTCCTAGGGCTCAGGTCCTCCGAGAGAGAGAAAGAAAGAGAGAAGGAGAAAATTAGAGAGAGCCAAGATTTTCAAAATGTTCATAAATGACAAGCATGGTCAAATAATAATCAGGAATAAATGTCAGTTGGCTTTTCATAGCCGATCATTAAGAGTTGAAAACAGCAGGTCTGGGACAGGTAGGGGTTCCGTAACCGCAGGCAGAACAGTTAACTGGAATAGCAGCAAGGCCAGGCGGACTGGGGACAGCAAGGAGTCATCATGCCCGGTAGTCCTCACGTATGGTCCTAGGGCTCAGGTCCTCCGAGAGAGAGAAAGAAAGAGAGAAGGAGAGAATTAGAGAGAGCCAAGATTTTCAAAATGTTCATAAATGACAAGCATGGTCAAATAATAATCAGGAATAAAAGTCAGTTGGCTTTTCATAGCCGATCATTAAGAGTTGAAAGCAGCAGGTCTGGGACAGGTAGGGGTTCCATAACCGCAGGCAGAGCAGTTGAAACTGGAACAGCAGCAAGGCCAGGTGGACTGGGGACAGCAAGGAGTCATCATGCCTGGTTTGCCGTGACGTATGGTCCTAGGGCTCAGGTTCTCAGAGAGAAAGAAAGAGAGAACGAGAGAATTAGAGAGAGCATACTTAAATTCACACAGGACACTGGATAAGACAGGAGAAGTACTCCAGGTATAACCAACTGACCCTAGCCCCCCGACACATAAACTACTGCAGCATAAATACTGGAGGCTGAGACAGGAGCGGTCAGGAGACACTGTGGCCCCATCCAAAGATACCCCCGGACAGGGCCAAACAGGAAGGATATAACCCCACCCACTTTGCCAAAGCACAGCCCCCGCACCACTAGAGGGATATCTTCAACCACCAACTTACAATCCTGAGACAAGGCCGAGTATAGCCCACAAAGATCTCCACCACAGCACAAACCAAGGGGGGGCGCCAACCCAGACAGGAAGATCACGTCAGTAACTCAACCCACTCAAGTGACGCACCCCTCCTAGGGACAGCATGAAAGAGCACCAGTAAGCCAGTGACTCAGCCCCTGTAATAGGGTTAGAGGCAGAGAATCCCAGTGGAGAGAGGGGAACCGGCCAGGCAGAGACAGCAAGGGCGGTTCGTTGCTCCAGAGCCTTTCCGTTCACCTTCACACTCCTGGGCCAGACTACACTCAATCATATGACCTACTGAAGAGATAAGTCTTTAGTAAAGACTTAAAGGTTGAGACCGAGTCTGCGTCTCTCACATGGGTAGGCAGACCGTTCCATAAAAATGGAGATCTATAGGAAAAAGCCCTGCCTCCCGCTGTTTGCTTAGAAATTCTAGGGACAATTAGGAGGCCTGCGTCTTGTGACCGTAGCGTACGTATAGGTATGTACGGCAGGACCAACTCGGAAAGATAGGTAGGAGCAAGCCCATGTAACGCTTTATAGGTTAACAGTAAAACCTTGAAATCAGCCCTTGCCTTAACAGGAAGCCAGTGTAGGGAAGCTAGCACTGGAGTAATATGATCAAATTTCTTGGTTCTAGTCAGGATTCTAGCAGCCGTATTTAGCACTAACTGAAGTTTATTTAGTGCTTTATCCGGGTAGCCGGAAAGTAGAGCATTGCAGTAGTCTAACCTAGAAGTAACAAATGCATGGATTAATTTTTCTGCATCATTTTTGGACAGAAAATTTCAGATTTTTGCAATGTTACGTAGATGGAAAAAAGCTGTCCTTGAAACAGTCTTGATATGTTCGTCAAAAGAGAGATCAGGGTCAAGAGTAACGCCGAGGTCCTTCACAGTTTTATTTGAGACGACTTTACAACCATCAAGATTAATTGTCAGATTTAACAGAAGATCTCTTTGTTTCTTGGGACCTAGAACAAGCATCTCTGTTTTGTCCGAGTTTAAAAGTAGAAAGTTTTCAGCCATCCACTTCCTTATGTCTGAAACACAGGCTTCTAGTGAGGGCAATTTTGGGGCTTCACCATGTTTCATTGAAATGTACAGCTGTGTGTCATCCGCATAGCAGTGAAAGTTAACATTATGTTTTCGAATAACATCCCCAAGAGGTAAAATATATAGTGAAAACAATAGTGGTCCTAAAACGGAACCTTGAGGAACACCGAAATGTACAGTTGATTTGTCAGAGGACAAACCATTCAGAGAGACAAACTGATATCTTTCCGACAGGTAAGATCTAAACCAGGCCAGAACTTGTCCGTGTAGACCAATTTGGGTTTCCAGTCTCTCCAAAAGAATGTGGTGATCGATGGTGTCAAAGGCAGCACTAAGGTCTAGTAGCACGAGGACAGATGCAGAGCCTCGGTCTGACGCCATTAAAAGGTCATTTACCACCTTCACAAGTGCAGTCTCAGTGCTATGATGGGGTCTAAAACCAGACTGAAGCATTTCGTATACATTGTTTGTCTTCAGGAAGGCAGTGAGTTGCTGCGCAACAGCTTTTTCTAAAATTTTTGAGAGGAATGGAAGATTCGATATAGGCCGATAGTTTTTTATATTTTCCGGGTCAAGGTTTGGCTTTTTCAAGAGAGGCTTTATTACTGCCACTTTTAGTGAGTTTGGTACACATCCGGTGGATAGAGAGCTGTTTATTATGTTCAACATAGGAGGGCCAAGCACAGGAAGCAGCTCTTTCAGTAGTTTAGTAGGAATAGGATCCAGTATGCAGCTTGAAGGTTTAGAGGCCATGATTATTTTCATCATTGTGTCAAGAGATATAGTACTAAAACACTTAAGTGTCTCACCCGATCCCAGGCCCTGGCAGAGCTGTGCAGATCCAGGACAGCTAAGCCCTGGGGGAATACGCAGATTCAAAGAGGAGTCCGTAATTTGCTTTCTAATGGTCATGATCTTTTCCTCAAAGAAGTTCATGAATTTATTACTGCTGAAGTGAAAGCCATCCTCTCTTGGGGAATGCTGCTTTTTAGTTAGCTTTGCAACAGTATCAAAAAGAAATCAGTAGCTTCAACACCACCCTTATTACTCTCCCTTCATATAGCCCTCAGTATCTTCAACACCACCCTGATTACTCTCCCTTCATATAGCCCTCAGTAGCTTCAACACCACCCTGATTACTCTCCCTTCATATAGCCCTCAGTATCTTCAACACCACCCTGATTACTCTCCCTTCATATAGCCCTCAGTAGCTTCAATCATCAGGCAGTATTGGGTTAGGTTACATTCAGTACACTGCTCCTGTTTTGTATTTTCTTCTGCACCTGCTTCCTGACTCACTGCGTATACGTTACAGAATACGAGTTTGGGGGCTAAAATGCTTAAATATTAAAGCATTAAACCTCTCACTAAATGCGCCATTCATACATACTGTAAGTTATACATAAACACAAAATGGTTCTCCAGTAGATTACTAAGAAAGGGTCATCCTTTTTTCAAAAATTGCCTTTTTGCCTTTGTACAGATTATAACTTCTAATTTCCGACTAATTGAAAATGAAACTTTGTTTAAAATATCTCGGATTTACATACAGAATAATACAAAATGCTCTGAGACCAGGTTGGCTCCAATGGGCCCGGATCATAATGACTGAAGGCAGCCACACCCCCCCCCAAAAAAATGTTTAACAAATGTTTTCAAACGTTGTGTCCTGCTGTACACGCCAGAGAACAGCAGAGTGGAGGAGAAGAGTCAGGATGTTATAGGAGATTAAGTCAAAACTCAAACATGAAAATAACTGTCTAGAAAATCAACATGCTGCAGGACACATGAAGGTAGAATAATGTCATGTTTTATCTCAAAAGGTGTTATAGAAGAGAAATGTAAATATAGTGAAACGTACAAAAAGACAATTTGCTTTTAGTGTGATTTCATTGCAAACTGATTATATTGCAAACTGATTGTAATTCTTAAGGATATTCCCATTGAGATGAATGCATTGTACACTTGTAGGCAGTGTGACAACAGATACAGAACTTTATAACTACATAACCACCCTGTTTAATTTGTTAGGAAAGACAACATCGATGAGGTAAACCAGTATCAGTCTCTATAGTCAAATCCAGATTTAATGCATATGAGTATATTCTTTAAGCCCCTGGAGTTGATGCAACGGTGTGTCAATCTAAATGTACATAACAAAAACAATCCACATGAAAAATCGTCAGTTTAACATAGATGTCAATCCACCACATCTGCCAATGTCTCACTTCCTCATCTGTGGTGATATATATATATATTTTAATACTGAAAGGGGTCCTAAAATTCAAAATCAAATAGCTAAATAATCCATAGTATGACCATCTTAAAACAATTCCATGTCAGTTTAGTTCCCCCTGTTATGTTTGTTCCTTATATAATGACAAACTGGGACATAGGTTTAACTACTTTTAATGAACATATACTTCAGCTAGAAAACGCCTTAACCATCTGCCTCCCGCAAAGCCTGCTGGGTAACGTAGTCTAAATGTTATTAACGCACAACAAAACACCCACCCATCCCCCAACATCTTAGACTCTAAGGAATTATATCATGTTAGGTCAAGCAAATATTCAGTAGTCGAGACTGTTGTTTAAAATAATTCAGTGGTTAATCACCAACCGCAGTAGAATGTCTCCTTTAAAGAACCTCTAACAATAGCCTGACTTTAATTTAGCCATGATAAAAATCTTCTCCAAGTCTGCCTTCACACTTTTTACTGAATAATGTAAGAAACTTCATTTTGATATATATACAGTGTATATATAGATCTATAGAGATCTGATATATACAGCATATATATATATATATAGATCTGATATTTATACAGTATATATATATAGATCTGATATTTATACAGTATATATATATAGATCTGATATTTATACAGTATATATATATAGATCTGATATTTATACAGTATATATATATATATATATATATATATATATATATATATATATAGATAGATAGATAGATAGATAGATATAGATCTGATATATATATATAGATCTGGAGTCTCTAAGACAGTATGAAGTATTCTCTCTGTCTGATTAGTTTGACCAGATTTTCCCTGACTTCCCTGAAATGCTCTCGCACCTGTATAATTTGAGGATATTTTAAAATATCATCATGCAATGTGTTTAGTATTTCTTGTGGCGGAGGAAAATAGTTTGGGGCAAATAGTTGACTTGACCATGATCCACTCAAAAGAGATTGACCAATTTCTTCATCCATAATATTGAAATACATGGACCCGGACGGGCGATCAGTGAGTTTAGCCTTGTATGTACAAACGATAGTTTTAGATTTAAATTCATTATACTTAAGGAGCAGCTGCTCCAGGTTTTTCTGGTAGATTGAGATGGCTGCTAGCGCTTGGTGGCTGTCAACCCCCTCCTCCAGTCGAGCTAGGTGAATCAGCAACTGGACATGGAAGGCTGCTCCGTTGACCCAGATCTTGAGTGAACGAGTCTTCATGTGGCCATCTAGCATGGAGTTCTTCAGAGTAGTCAATGCAAAACTAAGTCTGCGCTCCACATACATGATGTCGCTCTTCATCTTAGCCTCATTATTTATGTTCATCGTACATCTCTTGAGGGCTTCCTCCATTTCATTGTACACCGTGGACACCTTCTCTTCTGCAAATACACGGCGCAGAATGTCTGTGCTGTCCTCTTTTGGGTTCAGGGTCTCGGTAAAATCCATGACGATGTCTATCAGTATAGATATGATTAAAGCCCCGAAGCCTGATGCTTTTGGTATACGGGTGAGCCCCCCTAAGTTTGTCACTAGGCTCTTAGTCCAGATTGGTGCGTACCTGCCTACTTCCAGTTTTCGTCCATTGTACTGCTTGTTCAGATTATCCAGGGCGTTCAGGGTAAAGAATGTCTGGAAAGTGTGGTCGATTCCCAAATCCCAGGGATTGGTGACTAAAGCAATTGTGACTGCTGTCGATGTAGTAATCTCTGAGTTTGTTGCTGAGTTTCCCATTGTTTCTGAAAAGAGTTTTTTAAGAAGTCACCTCTAAATTAGGCTACTGTGTGCTCTTCTTGATATTGTTAGGAGAATGTGACTGTGGAAGAATAGCTGTTGCTGTCTCTTTATGTTGCTTTTCTAAATGTAATAAAAAGTAAATACATGTAAATATGATGTTTGAACAGGGCTGGACTTTGCAGGGTTTTTACTGGAAACCCTGTGGGTAAACATGGTGGGGCCATTGACCTCTAAATGCCTGCTTATGTCCGTAAACGTGGCCCCGGTGTGTTTACCGACAGGGTAAACACGCACACACATACGCACACACAAACACAAGTGCTGTCTCCTAGGCTGCGTGCCGCCCCCAAGAGCAGAACCAATCACATCCCAAGAACTATGTTTATTTCCCCCCATCGAGCCACATTCAAACAGAGCAGGACAGACAGGTTCCAATGCAAGTCCCTATTCAGTTAATCTCCAGGGGTTTAGACTTGCTGAATGTCCACACCAGTGGTGGGCTTTGTGTAGAAAGAAAGGTACATATGAAGAAAAGAACCCCATACCTACTGTGAAATATGGTGGTGGATCTTTGATGTTATGCGTCTATTTATCTTCTAGGGCCCTTGTCAAGGTCAACGGCATCATGAACTTTTCCCGGTACCCGTACATTTTTGCCAAAAACCTGGTTGCCTTGGCCGCAAGTGGATCTTCCAGCAAGGAAATAACACCAAGCACACATCAAAGTCAACATTGTGCAATGGCCATTTCAGTGTCTGGACTTGAACCTCATTGAAATCCTGTTGGTTTGAATTAAAGGGGGCGGTCCATAAGTGCAGACAAAGAATATCAAGGATCTATAAATGTTCTGTATGGAGGAATGAGATCCCTCTCAATGTGTTCTCCCATCTCATTACCATGTTCTGTGAATAAGGAGGATTAGTGTGAGAATGGGCGACGAGTGTGTGTGTGTGTGTGTGTGTGTGTGTGTGTAGGGGGCATTTATACAGTACCCTATATATGCAGTGATAATAGTCTCTGGTTTAGACAGGACCTTTCCAGAAGTTGAGGGTGGGGCAGGTATGTTACGCTCACTGCATGGGGGGGCATTTATACAGTACCCTATATATGCAGTGATCACCAACAGTGTCTGGTTTAGACGTGGTTGCCATAGCAGTAAGCTACTACACCATCACAACTGATTTTTCTAGTTGGATTCATTCAACCAAAGCTTAGCTGGTCATTGAGTGCCATTGGATCTGGCTTGTTCTTGTGAACCACCAGTGGTGTGTCTATTGAACTGAACTCTTATTTTAATATGGTGAAACTATTCCTTTATAAATTATTTTTTCAAAAGAAACATTGAACATCTAATAGTTATAGTGTAAAAGCAGCTGAGCTGGGGAAGAGGAAAGGGGATACCTAGTCAGCAGGTTAGCTGGAGAAGAGGAAAGGGGATACCTAGTCAGCAGGTGAGCTGGGGAAGAGGAAAGGGGATATCTAGTCAACAGGTGAGCTGGGGAAGGGGAAAGGGGAAAGGGGATACCTAGTCAGCAGGTGAGCTGGGGAAGGAGAAAGGGGAAAGGGGATACCTAGTCAGCAGCTGAGCTGGGGAAGGGGAAAGGGGATACCTAGTCAGCAGCTGAGCTGGGGAAGGGGAAAGGAGATACCTAGTCAGTAGGTGAGCTGGGGAAGGGGAAAGGGGATACCTAGTCAACAGGTGAGCTGGGGAAGGGGAAAGGGGATACCTAGTCAGTAGGTGAGCTGGGGAAGGGGAAAGGGGATACCTAGTCAACAGGTGAGCTGGGGAAGGGGAAAGGGGATACCTAGTCAGCAGGTGAGCTGGGGAAGGGGAAAGGGGATACCTAGTCAGTAGGTGAGCTGGGGAAGGGGAAAGGGGATACCTAGTCAGCAGGTGAGCTGGGGAAGGGGAAAGGGGATACCTAGTCAGTAGGTGAGCTGGGGAAGGAGAAAGGGGATACCTAGTCAGTAGGTGGGAAGGGGAAAGGGGATACCTAGTCAGCAGGTGAGCTGGGGAAGGGGAAAGGGGATACCTAGTCAGTAGGTGAGCTGGGGAAGGGGAAAGGGGATACCTAGTCAACAGGTGAGCTGGAGAAGAGGAAAGGGGATACCTAGTCAGTAGGTGGGAAGGGGAAAGGGGATACCTAGTCAGTAGGTGAGCTGGGGAAGGGGAAAGGGGATACCTAGTCAACAGGTGAGCTGGGGAAGGGGAAAGGGGATACCTAGTCAACAGGTGAGCTGGAGAAGAGGAAAGGGGATACCTAGTCAGTAGGTGGGAAGGGGAAAGGGGATACCTAGTCAGTAGGTGAGCTGGGGAAGGGGAAAGGGGATACCTAGTCAACAGGTGAGCTGGGGAAGGGGAAAGGGGATACCTAGTCAACAGGTGAGCTGGAGAAGAGGAAAGGGGATACCTAGTCAACAGGTGAGCTGGGGAAGAGGAAAGGGGATACCTAGTCAACAGGTGAGCTGGGGAAGGGGAAAGGGGATACCTAGTCAGCAGGTGAGCTGGGGAAGGGGAAAGGGGATACCTAGTCAACAGGTGAGCTGGGGAAGGGGATACCTAGTCAGTAGGTGAGCTGGGGAAGGGGAAAGGGGATACCTAGTCAACAGGTGAGCTGGGGAAGGGGAAAGGGGATACCTAGTCAACAGGTGAGCTGGGGAAGGGGATACCTAGTCAGTAGGTGAGCTGGGGAAGGGGAAAGGTGATACCTAGTCAACAGGTGAGCTGGGGAAGGGGAAAGGGGATACCTAGTCAGTAGGTGAGCTGGAGAAGGGGAAAGGGGATACCTAGTCAACAGGTGAGCTGGGGAAGGGGAAAGGGGATACCTAGTCAGTAGGTGAGCTGGAGAAGGGGAAAGGGGATACCTAGTCAACAGGTGAGCTGGGGAAGGGGAAAGGGGATACCTAGTCAACAGGTGAGCTGGGGAAGGGGATACCTAGTCAGTAGGTGAGCTGGAGAAGGGGAAAGGGGATACCTAGTCAGTAGGTGAGCTGGAGAAGGGGAAAGGGGATACCTAGTCAACAGGTGAGCTGGGGAAGGGGATACCTAGTCAGTAGGTGAGCTGGGAAAGGGGATACCTAGTCAGCAGGTTAGCTGGGAAAGGGGATACCTAGTCAGCAGGTTAGCTGGGGAAGGGGAAAGGGGATACCTAGTCAGTAGGTGAGCTGGGGAAGGAGAAAGGAGATACCTAGTCAGTAGGTGAGCTGGGAAAGGGGATACCTAGTCAGCAGGTGAGCTGGGGAAGGAGAAAGGGGATACCTAGTCAGCAGGTGAGCTGGGGAAGGGGAAAGGAGATACCTAGTCAGTAGGTGAGCTGGGGAAGGGGAAAGGGGATACCTAGTCAGTAGGTGAGCTGGGGAAGGGGAAAGGGGATACCTAGTCAGCAGGTGAGCTGGGGAAGGGGAAAGGGGATACCTAGTCAGTAGGTGAGCTGGGGAAGGGGAAAGGAGATACCTAGTCAGTAGGTGAGCTGGGGAAGGGGAAAGGGGATACCTAGTCAGTAGGTGAGCTGGGGAAGGGGAAAGGGGATACCTAGTCAGTAGGTGAGCTGGGGAAGGGGAAAGGAGATACCTAGTCAGTAGGTGAGCTGGGGAAGGGGAAAGGGGATACCTAGTCAACAGGTGAGCTGGAGAAGGGGAAAGGGGATACCTAGTCAACAGGTGAGCTGGAGAAGGGGAAAGGGGATACCTAGTCAACAGGTGAGCTGGAGAAGGGGAAAGGGGATACCTAGTCAACAGGTGAGCTGGGGAAGGGGAAAGGGGATACCTAGTCAGTAGGTGAGCTGGGGAAGGGGAAAGGGGATACCTAGTCAGTAGGTGAGCTGGGGAAGGGGAAAGGGGATACCTAGTCAACAGGTGAGCTGGAGAAGGGGAAAGGGGATACCTAGTCAACAGGTGAGCTGGAGAAGGGGAAAGGGGATACCTAGTCAGTAGGTGAGCTGGGGAAGGAGAAAGGGGATACCTAGTCAACAGGTGAGCTGGAGAAGGGGAAAGGGGATACCTAGTCAGCAGGTGAGCTGGGGAAGGGGAAAGGGGATACCTAGTCAGTAGGTGAGCTGGGGAAGGAGAAAGGGGATACCTAGTCAACAGGTGAGCTGGAGAAGGGGAAAGGGGATACCTAGTCAGCAGGTGAGCTGGGGAAGGGGAAAGGGGATACCTAGTCAGTAGGTGAGCTGGGGAAGGAGAAAGGGGATACCTAGTCAGTAGGTGAGCTGGGGAAGGGGAAAGGGGATTCCTAGTCAGCAGGTGAGCTGGAGAAGAGGAAAGGGGATACCTAGTCAGCAGGTGAGCTGGGGAAGGGGAAAGGGGATACCTAGTCAGCAGGTGAGCTGGGGAAGGGGAAAGGAGATACCTAGTCAGTAGGTGAGCTGGGGAAGGGGAAAGGGGATACCTAGTCAACAGGTGAGCTGGGGAAGGGGAAAGGGGATACCTAGTCAGCAGGTGAGCTGGGAAAGGGGAAAGGGGATACCTAGTCAACAGGTGAGCTGGGGAAGGGGAAAGGGGATACCTAGTCAGTAGGTGAGCTGGGGAAGGGGAAAGGGGATACCTAGTCAGTAGGTGAGCTGGGGAAGGGGAAAGGGGATACCTAGTCAGTAGGTGGGAAGGGGAAAGGGGATACCTAGTCAGTAGGTGAGCTGGAGAAGAGGAAAGGGGATACCTAGTCAGTAGGTGGGAAGGGGAAAGGGGATACCTAGTCAGTAGGTGAGCTGGGGAAGGGGAAAGGGGATACCTAGTCAACAGGTGAGCTGGGGAAGGGGAAAGGGGATACCTAGTCAACAGGTGAGCTGGAGAAGAGGAAAGGGGATACCTAGTCAGTAGGTGGGAAGGGGAAAGGGGATACCTAGTCAGTAGGTGAGCTGGGGAAGGGGAAAGGGGATACCTAGTCAACAGGTGAGCTGGGGAAGGGGAAAGGGGATACCTAGTCAACAGGTGAGCTGGGGAAGGGGAAAGGGGATACCTAGTCAGTAGGTGAGCTGGGGAAGGGGAAAGGGGATACCTAGTCAACAGGTGAGCTGGGGAAGAGGAAAGGGGATACCTAGTCAACAGGTGAGCTGGGGAAGGGGAAAGGGGATACCTAGTCAGTAGGTGGGAAGGGGAAAGGGGATACCTAGTCAGTAGGTGAGCTGGGGAAGGGGAAAGGGGATACCTAGTCAGCAGGTGAGCTGGGGAAGAGGAAAGGGGATACCTAGTCAGTAGGTGAGCTGGGGAAGGGGAAAGGGGATACCTAGTCAACAGGTGAGCTGGGGAAGAGGAAAGGGGATACCTAGTCAGTAGGTGAGCTGGGGAAGGGGAAAGGAGATACCTAGTCAGTAGGTGAGCTGGGGAAGGAGAAAGGGGATACCTAGTCAGTAGGTGAGCTGGGGAAGGAGAAAGGAGATACCTAGTCAGTAGGTGAGCTGGGGAAGGGGAAAGGGGATACCTAGTCAGTAGGTGAGCTGGGGAAGGGGATACCTAGTCAGTAGGTGAGCTGGGGAAGGGGAAAGGGGATACCTAGTCAACAGGTGAGCTGGGGAAGGGGAAAGGGGATACCTAGTCAACAGGTGAGCTGGGGAAGGGGATACCTAGTCAGTAGGTGAGCTGGGGAAGGAGAAAGGGGATACCTAGTCAGTAGGTGAGCTGGGGAAGGGGAAAGGGGATACCTAGTCAGCAGGTGAGCTGGAGAAGGGGAAAGGGGATACCTAGTCAGCAGGTGAGCTGGAGAAGGGGAAAGGGGATACCTAGTCAGTAGGTGAGCTGGGGAAGGAGAAAGGAGATACCTAGTCAGTAGGTGAGCTGGGGAAGGGGAAAGGGGATACCTAGTCAACAGGTGAGCTGGGGAAGGGGAAAGGGGATACCTAGTCAGCAGGTGAGCTGGGAAGGGGAAAGGGGATACCTAGTCAACAGGTGAGCTGGGGAAGGGGAAAGGGGATACCTAGTCAGTAGGTGAGCTGGGGAAGGGGAAAGGGGATACCTAGTCAGTAGGTGAGCTGGGGAAGGGGAAAGGGGATACCTAGTCAGTAGGTGGGAAGGGGAAAGGGGATACCTAGTCAGTAGGTGAGCTGGAGAAGAGGAAAGGGGATACCTAGTCAGTAGGTGGGAAGGGGAAAGGGGATACCTAGTCAGTAGGTGAGCTGGGGAAGGGGAAAGGGGATACCTAGTCAACAGGTGAGCTGGGGAAGGGGAAAGGGGATACCTAGTCAACAGGTGAGCTGGAGAAGAGGAAAGGGGATACCTAGTCAGTAGGTGGGAAGGGGAAAGGGGATACCTAGTCAGTAGGTGAGCTGGGGAAGGGGAAAGGGGATACCTAGTCAACAGGTGAGCTGGGGAAGGGGAAAGGGGATACCTAGTCAACAGGTGAGCTGGGGAAGGGGAAAGGGGATACCTAGTCAGTAGGTGAGCTGGGGAAGGGGAAAGGGGATACCTAGTCAACAGGTGAGCTGGGGAAGAGGAAAGGGGATACCTAGTCAACAGGTGAGCTGGGGAAGGGGAAAGGGGATACCTAGTCAGTAGGTGGGAAGGGGAAAGGGGATACCTAGTCAGTAGGTGAGCTGGGGAAGGGGAAAGGGGATACCTAGTCAGCAGGTGAGCTGGGGAAGAGGAAAGGGGATACCTAGTCAGTAGGTGAGCTGGGGAAGGGGAAAGGGGATACCTAGTCAACAGGTGAGCTGGGGAAGAGGAAAGGGGATACCTAGTCAGTAGGTGAGCTGGGGAAGGGGAAAGGAGATACCTAGTCAGTAGGTGAGCTGGGGAAGGAGAAAGGGGATACCTAGTCAGTAGGTGAGCTGGGGAAGGAGAAAGGAGATACCTAGTCAGTAGGTGAGCTGGGGAAGGGGAAAGGGGATACCTAGTCAGTAGGTGAGCTGGGGAAGGGGATACCTAGTCAGTAGGTGAGCTGGGGAAGGGGAAAGGGGATACCTAGTCAACAGGTGAGCTGGGGAAGGGGAAAGGGGATACCTAGTCAACAGGTGAGCTGGGGAAGGGGATACCTAGTCAGTAGGTGAGCTGGGGAAGGGGATACCTAGTCAGTAGGTGAGCTGGAGAAGGGGAAAGGGGATACCTAGTCAACAGGTGAGCTGGGGAAGGGGATACCTAGTCAGTAGGTGAGCTGGGGAAGGGGAAAGGGGATACCTAGTCAACAGGTGAGCTGGGGAAGGGGATACCTAGTCAGTAGGTGAGCTGGGGAAGGGGATACCTAGTCAACAGGTGAGCTGGGGAAGGGGATACCTAGTCAACAGGTGAGCTGGGGAAGGGGATACCTAGTCAGTAGGTGAGCTGGAGAAGGGGAAAGTGGATACCTAGTCAGTAGGTGAGCTGGGGAAGGGGAAAGGGGATACCTAGTCAACAGGTGAGCTGGGGAAGAGGAAAGGGGATACCTAGTCAGCAGGTGAGCTGGAGAAGAGGAAAGGGGATACCTAGTCAGCAGGTGAGCTGGGAAAGGGGATACCTAGTCAACAGGTGAGCTGGGGAAGGAGAAAGGGGATACCTAGTCAGCAGGTGAGCTGGGAAAGGGGAAAGGGGATACCTAGTCAGCAGGTGAGCTGGGAAAGGGGATACCTAGTCAACAGGTGAGCTGGGGAAGGGGAAAGGGGATACCTAGTCAGCAGGTGAGCTGGGAAAGGGGATACCTAGTCAACAGGTGAGCTGGGGAAGGGGAAAGGGGATACCTAGTCAGCAGGTGAGCTGGGGAAGGGGAAAGGGGATACCTAGTCAGCAGGTGAGCTGGGAAAGGGGATACCTAGTCAACAGGTGAGCTGGGGAAGGAGAAAGGGGATACCTAGTCAGTAGGTGAGCTGGAGAAGAGGAAAGGGGATACCTAGTCAACAGGTGAGCTGGGGAAGAGGAAAGGGGATACCTAGTCAGCAGGTGAGCTGGGGAAGGGGATACCTAGTCAACAGGTGAGCTGGGGAAGGGGAAAGGGGATACCTAGTCAGCAGGTGAGCTGGGGAAGGGGAAAGGAGATACCTAGTCAACAGGTGAGCTGGGGAAGAGGAAAGGGGATACCTAGTCAACAGGTGAGCTGGGGAAGGAGAAAGGGGATACCTAGTCAGTAGGTGAGCTGGAGAAGGAGAAAGGGGATACCTAGTCAGCAGGTGAGCTGGAGAAGGGGAAAGGGGATACCTAGTCAGCAGGTGAGCTGGGGAAGGGGAAAGGGGATACCTAGTCAGTAGGTGAGCTGGAGAAGAGGAAAGGGGATACCTAGTCAACAGGTGAGCTGGGGAAGAGGAAAGGGGATACCTAGTCAGCAGGTGAGCTGGGGAAGGGGAAAGGGGATACCTAGTCAACAGGTGAGCTGGGGAAGGAGAAAGGGGATACCTAGTCAGCAGGTGAGCTGGGGAAGGAGAAAGGGGATACCTAGTCAGCAGGTTAGCTGGAGAAGGGGAAAGGGGATACCTAGTCAGCAGGTGAGCTGGGGAAGGGGAAAGGAGATACCTAGTCAGTAGGTGAGCTGGGGAAGGGGATACCTAGTCAGCAGGTGAGCTGGGGAAGGGGAAAGGGGATACCTAGTCAACAGGTGAGCTGGGGAAGGAGAAAGGGGATACCTAGTCAGCAGGTTAGCTGGAGAAGGGGAAAGGGGATACCTAGTCAGCAGGTGAGCTGGAGAAGGGGAAAGGGGATACCTAGTCAGCAGGTGAGCTGGGGAAGGGGAAAGGGGATACCTAGTCAGCAGGTGAGCTGGAGAAGGGGAAAGGGGATACCTAGTCAGCAGGTGGGCTGGAGAAGGGGAAAGGGGATACGTAGTCAGCAGGTGAGCTGGAGAAGGGGAAAGGGGATACCTAGTCAGCAGGTGAGCTGGAGAAGGGGAAAGGGGATACCTAGTCAGCAGGTGAGCTGGAGAAGGGGAAAGGGGATACCTAGTCAGTAGGTGAGCTGGGGAAGGGGAAAGGGGATATCTAGTCAACAGGTGAGCTGGGGAAGGGGAAAGGGGATACCTAGTCAGTAGGTGAGCTGGGGAAGGGGAAAGGGGATATCTAGTCAACAGGTGAGCTGGGGAAGGGGAAAGGGGATACCTAGTCAGCAGCTGAGCTGGGGAAGGGGAAAGGGGATACCTAGTCAGCAGCTGAGCTGGGAAGGGGAAAGGAGATACCTAGTCAGTAGGTGAGCTGGGGAAGGGGAAAGGGGATACCTAGTCAACAGGTGAGCTGGGGAAGGGGAAAGGAGATACCTAGTCAGTAGCTGAGCTGGGGAAGGGGAAAGGAGATACCTAGTCAGTAGCTGAGCTGGGGAAGGGGAAAGGAGATACCTAGTCAGTAGGTGAGCTGGGGAAGGGGAAAGGGGATACCTAGTCAGTAGGTGAGCTGGAGAAGGGGAAAGGGGATACCTAGTCAGCAGGTGAGCTGGAGAAGGGGAAAGGGGATACCTAGTCAACAGGTGAGCTGGGGAAGGGGAAAGGGGATACCTAGTCAACAGGTGAGCTGGGGAAGGGGAAAGGGGATACCTAGTCAACAGGTGAGCTGGGGAAGGGGAAAGGGGATACCTAGTCAACAGGTGAGCTGGAGAAGAGGAAAGGGGATACCTAGTCAGCAGGTTAGCTGGAGAAGAGGAAAGGGGATACCTAGTCAGCAGGTGAGCTGGAGAAGAGGAAAGGGGATACCTAGTCAACAGGTGATCTGGAGAAGAGGAAAGGGGATACCTAGTCAGTAGGTGAGCTGGAGAAGAGGAAAGGGGATACCTAGTCAACAGGTGAGCTGGGGAAGGGGAAAGGGGATACCTAGTCAACAGGTGAGCTGGGGAAGGAGAAAGGGGATACCTAGTCAACAGGTGAGCTGGGGAAGGGGAAAGGGGATACCTAGTCAACAGGTGAGCTGGGGAAGGGGAAAGGGGATACCTAGTCAACAGGTGAGCTGGGGAAGGGGAAAGGGGATACCTAGTCAACAGGTGAGCTGGGGAAGGGGAAAGGGGATACCTAGTCAACAGGTGAGCTGGAGAAGAGGAAAGGGGATACCTAGTCAGTAGGTGAGCTGGGGAAGGAGAAAGGAGATACCTAGTCAGCAGGTGAGCTGGGGAAGGGGAAAGGGGATACCTAGTCAGTAGGTGAGCTGGAGAAGAGGAAAGGGGATACCTAGTCAACAGGTGAGCTGGAGAAGAGGAAAGGGGATACCTAGTCAGTAGGTGAACTGGGGAAGGGGAAAGGGGATACCTAGTCAGCAGGTGAGCTGGGGAAGGGGAAAGGGGATACCTAGTCAACAGGTGAGCTGGAGAAGAGGAAAGGGGATACCTAGTCAGTAGGTGAACTGGGGAAGGAGAAAGGGGATACCTAGTCAGCAGGTGAGCTGGGGAAGGGGAAAGGGGATACCTAGTCAACAGGTGAGCTGGAGAAGAGGAAAGGGGATACCTAGTCAGTAGGTGAACTGGGGAAGGGGAAAGGGGATACCTAGTCAGCAGGTTAGCTGGGGAAGAGGAAAGGGGATACCTAGTCAGTAGGTGAGCTGGGAAAGGGGAAAGGGGATACCTAGTCAGCAGGTGAGCTGGGGAAGGGGAAAGGGGATACCTAGTCAGTAGGTGAGCTGGGGAAGGGGAAAGGGGATACCTAGTCAGCAGGTTAGCTGGGGAAGAGGAAAGTGGATACCTAGTCAGTAGGTGAGCTGGGGAAGGGGAAAGGGGATACCTAGTCAGCAGGTTAGCTGGGGAAGAGGAAAGGGGATACCTAGTCAGCAGGTTAGCTGGGGAAGAGGAAAGGGGATACCTAGTCAGTAGGTGAGCTGGGGAAGGGGAAAGGGGATACCTAGTCAGCAGGTTAGCTGGGGAAGGGGAAAGGGGATACCTAGTCAGTAGGTGAGCTGGGGAAGGGGAAAGGGGATACCTAGTCAGCAGGTTAGCTGGGGAAGAGGAAAGGGGATACCTAGTCAGCAGGTTAGCTGGGGAAGAGGAAAGGAGATACCTAGTCAGTAGGTGAGCTGGGGAAGGGGAAAGGAGATACCTAGTCAGTAGGTGAGCTGGGGAAGGGGAAAGGAGATACCTAGTCAGCAGGTGAGCTGGGGAAGAGGAAAGGGGATACCTAGTCAGTAGGTGAGCTGGGGAAGGGGAAAGGAGATACCTAGTCAGCAGGTGAGCTGGGGAAGGGGAAAGGGGATACCTAGTCAGCAGGTGAGCTGGGGAAGAGGAAAGGGGATACCTAGTCAGCAGGTTAGCTGGGGAAGAGGAAAGGGGATACCTAGTCAGTAGGTGAGCTGGGGAAGGGGAAAGGGGATACCTAGTCAGTAGGTGAGCTGGGAAAGGGGATACCTAGTCAGCAGGTGACCTGGGGAAGGAGAAAGGGGATACCTAGTCAACAGGTGAGCTGGGGAAGGAGAAAGGGGATACCTAGTCAACAGGTGAGCTGGGGAAGAGGAAAGGGGATACCTAGTCAACAGGTGAGCTGGGGAAGGGGAAAGGGGATACCTAGTCAGCAGGTGAGCTGGGGAAGAGGAAAGGGGATACCTAGTCAACAGGTGAGCTGGGGAAGGAGAAAGGGGATACCTAGTCAACAGGTGAGCTGGGGAAGGAGAAAGGGGATACCTAGTCAACAGGTGAGCTGGGGAAGAGGAAAGGGCATACCTAGTCAACAGGTGAGCTGGGGAAGAGGAAAGGGGATACCTAGTCAACAGGTGAGCTGGGGAAGGGGAAAGGGGATACCTAGTCAGCAGGTGAGCTGGGGAAGGAGAAAGGGGATACCTAGTCAACAGGTGAGCTGGGGAAGGGGAAAGGGGATACCTAGTCAACAGGTGAGCTGGGGAAGGGGAAAGGGGATTCCTAGTCAACAGGTGAGCTGGGGAAGAGGAAAGGGGATACCTAGTCAGTAGGTGAGCTGGGGAAGGGGAAAGGGGATACCTAGTCAGCAGGTGAGCTGGGGAAGGAGAAAGGGGATACCTAGTCAGTAGGTGAGCTGGGGAAGGGGAAAGGGGATACCTAGTCAGCAGGTGAGCTGGAGAAGGGGAAAGGGGATACCTAGTCAACAGGTGAGCTGGAGAAGAGGAAAGGGGATACCTAGTCAGTAGGTGAGCTGGAGAAGAGGAAAGGGGATACCTAGTCAACAGGTGAGCTGGGGAAGGGGAAAGGGGATACCTAGTCAGTAGGTGAGCTGGGGAAGGGGAAAGGGGATACCTAGTCAGTAGGTGAGCTGGGGAAGGGGAAAGGGGATACCTAGTCAACAGGTGAGCTGGGGAAGGGGAAAGGAGATACCTAGTCAGTAGGTGAGCTGGGGAAGGGGAAAGGGGATACCTAGTCAACAGGTGAGCTGGGGAAGGGGAAAGGGGATACCTAGTCAACAGGTGAGCTGGAGAAGAGGAAAGGGGATACCTAGTCAACAGGTGAGCTGGGGAAGGAGAAAGGGGATACCTAGTCAACAGGTGAGCTGGGGAGGGAGAAAGGGGATACCTAGTCAGCAGGTGAGCTGGGGAAGGGGAAAGGGGATACCTAGTCAACAGGTGAGCTGGGGAAGGAGAAAGGGGATACCTAGTCAGCAGGTGAGCTGGGGAAGGGGAAAGGGGATACCTAGTCAACAGGTGAGCTGGGGAAGGAGAAAGGGGATACCCAGTCAGCAGGTGAGCTGGGGAAGGGGAAAGGGGATACCTAGTCAGCAGGTGAGCTGGGGAAGGGGAAAGGGGATACCTAGTCAGCAGGTGAGCTGGGGAAGGGGAAAGGGGATACCTAGTCAACAGGTGAGCTGGAGAAGGGGAAAGGGGATACCTAGTCAGTAGGTGAGCTGGGGAAGGGGAAAGGGGATACCTAGTCAACAGGTGGGAAGGGGAAAGGGGATACCTAGTCAACAGGTGGGAAGGAGAAAGGGGATACCTAGTCAGCAGGTGAGCTGGGGAAGGGGAAAGGGGATACCTAGTCAGCAGGTGAGCTGGGGAAGGAGAAAGGGGATACCTAGTCAGCAGGTGAGCTGGGGAAGGGGAAAGGGGATACCTAGTCAGCAGGTGAGCTGGGGAAGAGGAAAGGGGATACCTAGTCAACAGGTGAGCTGGAGAAGAGGAAAGGGGATACCTAGTCAGTAGGTGAGCTGGGGAAGGAGAAAGGGGATACCTAGTCAGCAGGTGAGCTGGGGAAGGGGAAAGGGGATACCTAGTCAACAGGTGAGCTGGGGAAGGGGATACCTAGTCAGCAGGTGAGCTGGGGAAGGGGAAAGGGGATACCTAGTCAGCAGGTGAGCTGGGGAAGAGGAAAGGAGATACCTAGTCAGCAGGTGAGCTGGGGAAGGGGAAAGGGGATACCTAGTCAGCAGGTGAGCTGGGGAAGGGGAAAGGGGATACCTAGTCAACAGGTGAGCTGGGGAAGGGGAAAGGGGATACCTAGTCAGCAGGTGAGCTGGGGAAGGGGAAAGGGGATACCTAGTCAACAGGTGAGCTGGGGAAGGGGATACCTAGTCAGTAGGTGAGCTGGGGAAGGAGAAAGGGGATACCTAGTCAGCAGGTGAGCTGGGGAAGGGGAAAGGGGATACCTAGTCAACAGGTGAGCTGGAGAAGGGGAAAGGGGATACCTAGTCAACAGGTGGGAAGGGGAAAGGGGATACCTAGTCAACAGGTGGGAAGGAGAAAGGGGATACCTAGTCAGCAGGTGGGAAGGAGAAAGGGGATACCTAGTCAACAGGTGGGAAGGAGAAAGGGGATACCTAGTCAGTAGGTGAGCTGGGGAAGGGGAAAGGGGATACCTAGTCAACAGGTGGGAAGGGGAAAGGGGATACCTAGTCAACAGGTGGGAAGGAGAAAGGGGATACCTAGTCAGCAGGTGAGCTGGGGAAGGGGAAAGGGGATACCTAGTCACCAGGTGAGCTGGGGAAGGGGAAAGGGGATACCTAGTCAACAGGTGAGAAGGGGAAAGGGGATACCTAGTCAGCAGGTGAGCTGGGGAAGGGGAAAGGGGATACCTAGTCAGCAGGTGAGAAGGGGAAAGGGGATACCTAGTCAGCAGGTGAGCTGGGGAAGGAGAAAGGGGATACCTAGTCAACAGGTGAGAAGGGGAAAGGGGATACCTAGTCAGCAGGTGAGCTGGGGAAGGAGAAAGGAGATACCTAGTCAACAGGTAAGCTGGGGAAGGGGAAAGGGGATACCTAGTCAGCAGGTGAGCTGGGGAAGGAGAAAGGAGATACCTAGTCAACAGGTGAGCTGGGGAAGGGGAAAGAGGATACCTAGTCAGTAGGTGAGCTGGGGAAGGGGAAAGGGGATACCTAGTCAACAGGTGGGAAGGAGAAAGGAGATACCTAGTCAGCAGGTGAGCTGGGGAAGGGGAAAGGGGATACCTAGTCACCTGCTCGTTGCTCGTCATTTCACTGAGTCTACTTTTAACCTCTTGAGATGGGAAAACATGTTTTTTTTAATGAAGTTGAACGTGCTCTTTATGACAATGTTACAATTAGGTGACATAAATAGTTGTATTAAACCAAATTACCCAAAAGGAACTATTGAAGAAATGACCCTCTTATCAACCAATGGACTTCATAATAATGATATGGTGAATGAGTTTATCAGGAAGTGCATAGGAGATGTTGTACCCAATGTGACTATTAAAACCTACCCCAACCAGAAACCATGGATAGATGGGAGCATTTGCGCAAAACTGAAAGCGCGAACCACCGCATTTAACCAGGGCAAGAAGACTGGGAATATGGAAGACTACAAACAGTGTAGTTATTCCCTCCGCAAAGCAATCAAGCAGACTAAATGTCGGTATAGGGACAAAGTTGATACTCAGTTGAAAGGCTCAGACACGAGACGTATGTAGCAGGTGTTGGGGTAGGTTCCTTGTTCCTTGTCAATCATTGTCTTATTGGTGAAATCAGCAATCAGACAATATCTTCTTTAACTAAATCAATTAAACCTTTATTAATGCAATTGCAGACAGAAGTTGACAACAGAAACACAGCACGCATGTTTCAGAGTAAGTTCTGCAAAATAAAAAAAGGTCAAAGTTGCTTTAATATGCTTGCAGTCGAACCCCTAGTGATGTAACTGCCTACGTCAACACCTTCTACTCATGAGACCAAGCCCCTGCATATACAGTTATACAAACTTGCAGGAGAGAACAATAGTTCCAGTGTTTTCTAAGGGCTCGGCAGTAATTTTTCATTCCCGTGTGGTTTACAGTGGTATGTCTGACTTGTCTCTTATCTCTTTCCCTCCCCTGCAGGGTTCTGTGTCTGTTAATCTCTTTTAGCCTTGAGGCTCTTTCTCACAGACACCCTGTTTTGACTGAAATAACTCACACATCTTTCAGACCGTTTCTTATAAGAAGCAGAGACTAGAAAATAACTGTGGAACAGTATTAAACATTATAATGAATATATATATATTGCTAATCTGTGGTCCAGGACCCTATAAATGTAGTGGGGGAGGGGTCTTATAACCCCGCCCCTTCTATTAATACAACATCAGCATAATCAATTATTATAATACATCAATTTTTTGGTGCAGCCCCTATCATGACCCCAAGGTGAACCCCATCACAGGGTCTACAGACAACCACGGACTATAAAGGGAAAACCAGCCACCAGGACACTGACGTCTTGCTTCCGGACAGGCTGACCACCTTCTGCCCTCACTTTGAGGATAACACAGTGCCACCGACGAGGTCCGCTATCAAGGACTGTGCCACTGACGAGGTCCGCTATCAAGGACTGTGCCACCGACGAGGTCCGCTATCAAGGACTGTGCCACCGACGAGGTCTGCTATCAAGGACTGTGCCACTGACGAGGTCCGCTATCAAGGACTGTGCCACCGACGAGGTCCGCTATCAAGGACTGTGCCACTGACGAGGTCCGCTATCAAGGACTGTGCCACCGACGAGGTCCGCTATCAAGGACTGTGCCACCGACGAGGTCTGCTATCAAGGACTGTGCCACCGACGAGGTCTGCTATCAAGGACTGTGCCACCGACGAGGTCCGCTATCAAGGACTGTGGGCTCTCCTTCTCCGTGGCCGACGTGAGTAAGACATTTAAGCGTATTAACCCTCGCAAGGCTGCGGTGCAAGACGGTATCCCTAGCCGCGTCCTCAGAGCATGCGCAGACCAGTTGGCTGGTGTGTTTACAGATATATTAAATCACTCCCTATCCCAGTCTGTTGTCCCCACATGCTTCAAGATGGCCACCATTGTCCCTGTACCTAAGAAAGCAAAGGTAACTGAACTAAATGGCTATCGCTCCGTAGCACTCACCTCTGTCATTGTGAAGTGCTTTGAGAGACTAGTCAAGGATCATGTCACCTCCACCTTACCTGTCACCCTAGACCCACAACTGCATCTTGCCATCTTTATGTAATACATGTATCACTAGCCACTTTAACCTATGCCACTTTATGTTTATATACCCTACATTACTCATCTCATATGTATATACTGTACTCTATACCATCTACTGCATCTTGCCATCTTTATGTAATACATGTATCACTAGCCACTTTAACCTATGCCACTTTATGTTTATATACCCTACATTACTCATCTCATATGTATATACTGTACTCTATACCATCTAATCAAATCAAATCAAGTTTATTTTATATAGCCCTTCGTACATCAGCTAATCTCTCGAAGTGCTGTACAGAAACCCAGCCTAAAACCCCAAACAGCAAGCAATGCAGGTGTAGAAGCACGGTGGCTAGGAAAAACTCCCTAGAAAGGCCAAAACCTAGGAAGAAACCTAGAGAGGAACCAGGCTATGAGGGGTGGCCAGTCCTCTTCTGGCTGTGCCGGGTGGAGATTATAACAGAACTATGCCAAGATGTTCAAAATGTTCATAAGTGACAAGCATGGTCAAATAATAATCATGAATAATTTTCAGTTGGCTTTTCATAGCCGATCATTAAGAGTTGAAAATAGCAGGTCTGGGACAGGTGGCGGTTCCATAACCGCAGGCAGAACAGTTGAAACTGGAATAGCAGCAAGGCCAGGTGGACTGGGGACAGCAAGGAGTCATGCCCGGTAGTCCTGACGTATGGTCCTAGGGCTCAGGTCCTCCGAGAGAGAGAAAGAAAGAGAGAAGGAGAAAATTAGAGAGAGCCAAGATTTTCAAAATGTTCATAAATGACAAGCATGGTCAAATAATAATCAGGAATAAATGTCAGTTGGCTTTTCATAGCCGATCATTAAGAGTTGAAAACAGCAGGTCTGGGACAGGTAGGGGTTCCATAACTGCATCTACTGCATCTTGCCTATGCCGTTCTGTACCATCACTCATTCATATATCTTTATGTACATATTCTTTATCCCTTTACACTTGTGTGTATAAGGTAGTAGTTGTGGAATTGTTAGGTTAGATTAGTCGTTGGTTATTACTGCACGGTCAGAACTAGAAGCACAAGCATTTCGCTACACTCACATTAACATCTGCTAACCATGTGTATGTGACAAATAAAATTTGATTTGATTTGCTTACTGCCCCAATAGATCCACAGATGATGCAATCGCTGCCACACTGCACTCTGCCGTATCCCATCTGGACAAGAGGAATACCTATGTAAGAATGCTGTTCATCGACTACAGCTCAGCATTCAACACCATAGTACCCTCCAAGCTCATCATCAAGCTGTTCAACTGGGTCCTGGACATCCTGACGGGTCGCCCCCAGGTGGTGAAGGTAGGAAACAACATCCCCTCCTGTACTCCCTGTTCACCCATGACTGCACTTCACTGAAAGTATTGATTATGTAATAGACATGTACCACTGTCTCACCCTACACTGTTTAGTGCCAAAGAAAGGGTTTCCTCCTCTGCTGTAGTTGAGGGCTAAATCACCATGGAGATATTTCTATATAAATCACAAGCTCTACAGCCAGGACATTAGATCAAATACAGGATGACAATATTACTCTGTCGACTCTAAATGGATTCATGTTATTTCTCTCTTCTCGGGTTCCGGTTAAATGAGATACAATACAACTTTGTGGCTTTCGTTATTTTTTTTGCCCTCAGAATGCCCTGTATCCTTTGAAATGATCCAATCTCCTGATAATGGAGGCTAGGTTTTCAGAACCAGGAAATGTTTCAATAATAAATGTCATGTGATCAGAAACACCATTGTGTGGTCAGTCATGTGATCAGACACACCATTGTGTGGTCACAGTCATGTGATCAGACACACCATTGTGTGGTCACAGTCATGTGATCAGACACACCATTGTGTGGTCACAGTCATGTGATCAGACACACCATTGTGTGGTCAGTCATGTGATCAGACACACCATTGTGTGGTCACAGTCATGTGATCAGACACACCATTGTGTGGTCACAGTCATGTGATCAGAAACACCATTGTGTGGTCAGTCATGTGATCAGACACACCATTGTGTGGTCACAGTCATGTGATCAGACACACCATTGTGTGGTCACAGTCATGTGATCAGACACACCATTGTGTGGTCAGTCATGTGATCAGACACACCATTGTGTGGTCACAGTCATGTGATCAGACACACCATTGTGTGGTCACAGTCATGTGATCAGACACACCATTGTGTGGTCACAGTCATGTGATCAGACACACCATTGTGTGGTCACAGTCATGTGATCAGACACACCATTGTGTGGTCACAGTCATGTGATCAGACACACCGTTGTGTGGTCACAGTCATGTGATCAGACACACCATTGTGTGGTCACAGTCATGTGATCAGACACACCATTGTGTGGTCACAGTCATGTGATCAGACACACCATTGTGTGGTCCACTTGCAATAAGAAGCAATGAGAAAGCTGTAATTGTCACATGTATTTATTAGTCACTAGTTTTATACATGTTATCTTTTTCATTTAATGAGTTATAACAATTTCAACATGATACAGAATTCCAATGTAATGACAATTACAACCTTATACAAGGAAATTATGAAGACATTCTCAGAAGAGTACAAAAGTATTGTTGAAACCAACATTGAAAAAGTATTGAGCTATTAACTTTAACAAAATGTGTGACAAGTGAAACCAAAGACAAGTGATCAAAATTCAAAGTAACAAAAACGTAGAACACAATAGTACATGTTTTGAATGATATGTTGACAGTTGCATCTACAAAGTTCTATTGAACCTTTATTTTATCAGGAAGTCCCAAAGTCTCAGAGAAATGCAGAAAATACAAAGGATATCATAAGGAACCAGACAATTACAGCAAACAGCCGTGTGTGTTACGTGTGTTGTGTGTGTGTTACGTGTGTTGTGTGTTTTGTGTGTGTTATGTGTGTTACGTGTGTGTTGTGTGTGTGTGTTATGTGTGTTATGTGTGTTGTGTGTGTGTTGTGTGTGTTACGTGTGTTGTGTGTGTTGTGTGTGTTGTGTGTGTGTTGTGTGTGTGTTATGTGTGTTGTGTGTGTTGTGTGTCCACCTTGCAACCAGGCACCGACATCTGACTGCCACTGTGGGTAGAGTTAAGTCACAGGGCCTTCATTTAATTTTTTTTTTAAAAAAAAACGTTATTTAACTAGGCAAATCAGTTAAAGAACAAAATCGTATTTAAAACGACAGCCTACCCCGACGCTGGGCCAATTGTCATGCAGCCTGGATTCAAACCAGGTACTGCAGTGACGCCTCAAGCACTGAGATGCAGTGTCTTAGACCGCTGTGCCACTCGGGAGCCCAAATTATAGAATAACAAACGTTATACGGAGTTCCACACGACTGTATGGGGTGGTTATGTAGATATATAGAGGGCTGATGGTGAGGCAAGATGGGATACACACGACTGTATGGGGTGGTTATGTCGATATATAGAGGGCTGATGGTGAGGCAAGATGGGATACACACGACTGTATGGGGTGGTTATGTAGATATATAGAGGGCTGATGGTGAGGCAAGATGGGATACACACGGCTGTATGGGGTGGTTATGTAGATATATAGAGGGCTGATGGTGAGGCAAGATGGGATACACACGACTGTATGGGGTGGTTATGTAGATATATAGAGGGCTGATGGTGAGGCAAGATGGGATACACACGACTGTATGGGGTGGTTATGTAGATATATAGAGGGCTGATGGTGAGGCAAGATGGGATACACACGACTGTATGGGGTGGTTATGTAGATATATAGAGGGCTGATGGTGAGGCAAGATGGGATACACACGACTGTATGGGGTGGTTATGTAGATATATAGAGGGCTGATGGTGAGGCAAGACGGGATACACACGACTGTATGGGGTGGTTATGTAGATATATAGAGGGCTGATGGTGAGGCAAGATGGGATACACACGGCTGTATGGGGTGGTTATGTAGATATATAGAGGGCTGATGGTGAGGCAAGATGGGATACACACGACTGTATGGGGTGGTTATGTAGATATATAGAGGGCTGATGGTGAGGCAAGCTGGTCTTCAAGAGAAAAAACATGTACCTTTGTCTGAGAACAGGTAATCTACCCTGAAATGCCTGAAAGACACTAATTTTAGAGCAACACACATACAGACATACATCAGCATTTGAAAACAGTGGCCAGGTAAACAAGCATGGATTGCTGTCATACCTTGTCCATTACACGGTAAAGAAACCAATGTGTCATTTTGTAATTTAGGTGGACTATCCTTAAATGGACATAGTTGTGTTGTTCCCAATACAACGACTGGATGTATTTGCAACAAAACCTACTCATCCATGGGCTCATCATCATCATCGGTCTGGGATAACTTGACAAGAATGTTTTCCAACATGAACTCTTTCAAAGCTTCATTTCCTGCTATCTGAATCTTTTCCAGTACCTCCTTTTTTGAAATGATCCATGTTCTAAGATTTTCTTTCATTCTTAGATGGTTCTCATTTTCCTTAACTGTTTCCCAGACTGCTGTCAAGGCTGCACTGAATGAGGGCTTCCATTCCGTTACCAGGTGTCTGATAAAATTGTAAATGAAATCACGCGAATGGAGGCCTGTCAAGGCTTCTCTGGTGAACTTGGTCAGTATTTCAACATTGTTTCTGTTCATCATCTCGATCAGAAAGTTCTCCAGTATGGTGAAGAGAGGGATGGCATACTCAATCACACTCTTCACTCCTTCATCTTTGTAGGGAAACCCTCCAGTGTGCATGGCTATCACCTGGCAGGACTCATCAAAGACTGGGGAGCCAGAAGCTCCATGGAAGAGGCAGGTGTCATAGGTCACTTCAGTGCTGTCTGGTTTCATGAGCATGTCATAATTCACTTTATTCTCTTCTATGGATGTATTGATCAGCATATCCATTCTGTCATTTTTCCCAGTCTCTCTTTGGAAAGCCTCACCTCTTCTTTCTCTCTCAATAATGGTGGTGGGGTCGGTTCTTTTCACTCCTCCACCTGGGTGTCCAATGAGACAGACTCCACCTGTCTTTGGATCTGGGCTAGATCTACAGAGAAGACCTGTGGAGGTGTCAACGTCCTGAAGCTCTAGTACAGCAAAGTCCACATGTCGATTGTAGGCGTCAAATCCCCATTGAAAGTCAATGATCTCTGGTTTCACATCTATCTCCTTCAGATTTGACTCACTGGGATTTTCTTTGTTGAATGTGGCAGTTACTTTGGCTGAGATATGGCCATATTCATTAACATAGAAGATGCCATCTTTTTTAAACAAATGTGCATTTGTCAGAATGTAATGATCAAACAGCAGGAAGCCAGTGCCTTGCTTGACCCCCTTGACATCGATCATACAGACTGAGTCACTCAGTTCCATCAGCTTCTTAACTGTGTAGACTTCAGAGAACCCCTCTGTGCTCTTTCCAAATTCCCCGCTTAAATGACTTAGTACCCCAGAATATTTCTTCTTTTTGTACCTCTTCTTCATCTGTTTCACCAAATCAGCAAACTGGTGGCGAAGAATCTTCAAAATCTCAGCAGAATCTGTCACTGTGACTGGATATTTCTGTTTTTTGGGGGGCTCCCCTGCAGCTGATGTTTCAGTGCTTGTGTTAGACATGGGGAGTTGTATGGAGTTAGTCTCGTCTTCTTTCTGAAGGTTAGAGCCAGCTTGTGGAGGGGCAGTTGGAGCCTGTGTGGCGTTTCTCTCTTCCAGGATCATTTTGAAGGTTTGTTTATCCAGACAGTCAACTAGTACATTCATCTCAACACACCTCGGTGGATCTGATTCCGATTCAACGAGAGTGAAAGTTTGAATGAACACATTGTCATGGAAGCGTCCATCTCTTGTTAGTGCCGTCTCCACTGTCTCTCCACAGATGGCGTAGATGCAAAGAGGGCTAAAAGGTTTTAGTTTTTTGTTTTTGAGCAGTTGCTTGGTTTTGGTGTTCTTACCACCTTCAGATTCAATGTAAAAAATGACATATTGCTTATTTTCTTTATAAATCTGTGTGGTTTCAGTTGTGGCCTCTTCACTATCATTGAAAACGGTTGATATGGTGAGTATTTGACCATTCTTAATCAGATGACAAGGGAAGTGTGTTGCTATTGGTTTCTTTCCTTTCATTGTTTGTATAACAAGGTCTTGTCTTTGCATTGTCTTCTCTTGTTGTCTTGTCTCCATCTTCTGTTTCACAGTCTTTTCCTTTAGAACACAGAATTTGGAACTTGTTTCAAGAGCCTGTAACACGCTGCAAGGGCTTTTACAGGTGATTTCATACCGGTCTTCTTTATCAAGGAATTTGAAGCGAAAGCGGTGAAGATGTCCCTGCTGTGAGGAAATCAATGAAAAGTACATTAATATGAATACACATACACTGCCTTGGGAAATTATTCAGACCCCTTGACTTGTTCCACATTTTGTTACGTTTCAGCCTTGTTCTCAAATGGATTAAATAAAAAAGATCCTCAGCAATCTACACACAATACCCCATAATGATGAAGCAAAAACAGGTTTGGAAATTGTTGAAAATTTGTGGAGAAAAAAACTACAGAAATACCTTATTTACATAAGCACCTTATTCGTAGCGCTGGCTGCACGGCCAAACTAGTACAACTAAATGCATGCTTTTCAATCGTTCGCTCTCCACACCCGCCCACCTGACTAGCATCACTACTCTGGACGGTCCTGACTTAGAATATGTGGACAACTACAAATACTTAGGTGTCTGGCTAGACTGTAAACTCTCCTTCCAGACTCACATTAAACATCTCCAATCCAAAATTAAATCTAGAATCGGCTTCCTATTTCAAAACAAAGACTCCTTCACTCACGCCGCCAAACATACCCTCGTAAAACTGACTATCCTACCGATCCTCGACTTCGGCGATGTCATTTACAAAATAGCCTCCAACACTCTACTCAGCAAACTGGATGCAGTCGATCACAGTGCCATCCGTTTTTTTGTCACCAAAGCCCCTTATACCACCCACCACTGCGACCTGTATCCTCTAGTCGGCTGGCCCTCGCTACATATTCGTTGCCAAACCCACTGGCTCCAGGTCATCTATAAGTCTATGCTAGGTAAAGCTCCGCCTTATCTCAGCTCACTGGTCACGATAACAACACCCACCCTTTACACGCGCTCCAGCAGGTATATCTCACTGGTCATCCCCAAAGCCAACACCTCCTTTGGCCGCCTTTCCTTACAGTTCTCTGCTGCTAAATACTGAACTAATTGCAAAAATCGCTGAAGTTAGAGACTTATATTTCCCTCACTAACATTAAACATCAGCTATCTGAGCAGCTAACCGATCGCTGCAGCTGTACATAGCCCATCTGTAAATAGCCCATCCAACTACCTCATCCCCATATTGTTTTTATTTACTTTTCTGCTCTTTAGCACACCAGTATTTCTACTTGCACATCATCATCTGCTCATCTATCACTCCAGTGTTTATTTGCTAAATTGTAATTACTTCGCTACTATGGCCTATTTATTGCCTTATTGCCTCCTCACTCCATTTGCACACACTGTATATAGACTTTCTTTTTTTCTATCGTGTTATTGACTGTACGCTTGTTTATTCCATGTAACTCTGTGTTGTTGTTTGTGTCGCACTGCTTTGCTTTATCTTGGCCAGGTCGCAGTTGTAAATGAGAACTTGTTCTCAACTAGCCTACCTGGTTAAAAATAAATCAAAATAAAAAAAGTATTCAGACCCTTTGGTATGAGACTCAAAATTGAGACAGAATTGTGTCGAAGCACAGATCTTAGGCAGGGAACCAAAACATTTCTGCAGCATTGAAGGTCCCCAAGAACACAGTGGCCTCCATCAATCTTAAATGGAAGAAGTTTGGAACCACCAAGACTCTTCATAGCACTGGCCACCCGGCCAAACTGAGCAATCGGGGGAGAAGGGCCTTGGTCGGGGAGGTGACCACGAACCCTGTGGTCACTCTGACAGAGCTCTAGAGTTCCTCTGTGGAGATGGAGAACCTTCCAGAAGGACAACCATCTCTGCAGTACTCGACCAATCAGGCATTTATGGTAGAGTGGCCAGAAGGAAGCCACTCCTCAGTAAAAGGCACATGACAGCCAGCTTGGAGTTTGCCAAAAGGCACCTAAAAACGCTCAGACCATGAGAAAAAAGATTATTTGGCCTGAATGCCAAGCGTCACTTCTGGAGGAAACCTGGCACCATCCCTACAGTGAAGCACTGTGGTGGTGGCAGCATCATGTTGTGGGGATGTTTTTCAGCGGCAGGAACTGGGAGACTAGTCAGGATCGAGGGAAAGATGAACGGAGCAAAGTACAGAGAGATCCTTGATGACAACCTGCTCCAGAGAGCTCAGGACCTCAGACTGGGGTGAAGGTTCCCCTTCCAACAGGACAACGACCCTAAGCACACAGCCAAGACAACGCAGGAGTGGCGACTTGACAAGTCTCTGAATGTCCTTGAGTGGCCCAGCCAGAGCCCGGACTTGAACCCGATCGAACATCACTGGAGAGACCTGAAAATAGCTGTGCAGCAACGCTCCCCATCCAACCTGACAGAGCTTGAGAGGATCTGCAGAGAAGAATGTGAGAAACTCCCCAAATACAGGTGTGCCAAGCTTGTAGCATCATACCCAAGAAGACTCAAGGCTGTAATCGCTGCCAAAGGTATTCAACAAAGTACTGAGTAAAGGGTCTGAATACTTATGTAAATGTGATATTTCCGTTTTTTATTTTAATATATTAGCAACAATTTCGAAAAACATTTTCACTGTCATTATGGGGTATTGTGTGTAGATCGATGAGAAGAAAAAAACACAATTTAATACATTTTAGAATAAGGCTGTAACCTACCAAAATGTGGAAAAGGTCAAGGGGTCTGAAAACTTTCCGAAGGCATTGTATGTACACTTACATTGACACATAGGTGTACACTGAATATACATGACTACACAAAAATAAACTAATTGCAATATTATTATAACTCATATCTATAGTAGTATTATTATAACTCATATCTATAGTATTTTTTTTTTTAAATATTCATATTGTAGACTGCCAAAAAACGTGTTTTTTTAATTTTTATATGACTTAAAAGCAATATACTCAACAAATAGCACATTTTTTATTGCCCGCATACAGTTGAAGTCGGAAGTTGACATACACTTAGGTTGGAGTCATTAAAACTAGTTTTTCAACCGCTCCACAAATTTCTTGTTAACAAACTATAGTTTTGGCAAGTCGGTTAGGACATCTACTTTGTGCATGACACAAGTAATTTTTCCAACAATTGTTTACAGACATATTATTTCACTTATAATTCACTGTATCACAATTCCAGTTGGTCAGAAGTTTACATGCACTAAGTAGACTGTGCCTTTAAACATTTTGGAAAATTCCTGAAAATTATGTCATGGCTTGAGAAGCTTCTGATAGGCTAATTGACATCATTTGAGTCAATTGGAGCTGTACCTGTGGATGTATTTTAAGGCCTACTTTCAACCGCAGTGCCTCTTTGCTTGACATCATTGCAAATCAAAAGAAATCATCCAAGACCTCAGAAAAAAATTGTAGACCTCCACAAGTCTGTTTCATCCTTGGGAGCAATTTCCGAACGCCTGAAGGTACCACGTTCATCTGTACAAACAATAGTACGCAAGTGTCGTGTCTTTGCTATCATTAAATTGAAGACTTATAGTTTATATCAAAGATTCCTGTAATTAGGGATTACGCGATCAACTGATTAATAACGTAACTAATTAACTATGAATTTTGGGGGCACCAGGGAAAGTAGTCAGATTACAAAGTTATAATTTCCCAATATAACCTTTCAGATATTTTCATATCTGATCAATAGTCTTCTGATTAATGATTTATTTATTTTACCTCACGTTAGTCTCATTCCAAACGTCGTAAATTGTTGGTTATCTGTACGAACCCAGTCTTCACTATGAGTCATCCATACATCAATTATCTTAAATCATTTATTTATTACTAACTAAGTAATTCACAGAAATGCATAAACAAACAAACAAACTTAAAATGGTTACATGAAATGATGGGAGAAATATGCCCTAGTGGGCTGAACCGGCATGGCGGCTTGTTGGACAAACGGAAAATTGGGGGGTCGACTCAGAAGTCACTAGAGTTCATAATTATAACAATTGACATGCTAATCCTTTACACATGAACGCTCACTCATTCGGGAACAATTGCAATCAATATATATATATTTACGCTCGGTGTGTCGTCTTGATCGCTGGAGAGAAGTTCGTTTTTGTTGGAGAGTTTGGTCCGTCTTTCTGTCTTGGTTATTGTGGATAGTTCAGAGTGACATTCGTTATAGAATGGATGTTTTGGCGGTTGTCGTTCTTCGCGTTCAATGATACCGAATTCCTAGCTGCAGACTAGTAGTCAATATCAACGACTTGTTCTTATTCGTCTAAGAGTTTAACCACGTGGTATGGTTAAAGATTCAGCAATGGTACTTAACCTTCGTTCTCCTCCTATGGAGAAAAAACATGGTCTGGTGATAATTTCTCAGAGTTGGGCTTTTATTCGGATAGCAGAGAGGGCTGTCCCAGGATGTCTGACCCAACTGGCTCAGGGGCGGGTCCTCGGATTTAGTTCAAATCAAAAGGGATTTGTATTTTTCTTCATTAAACAGTCCAAAATCATATTACACAATTATACAAACAGTATCATACTCACTCATTAATTTTATACAACAAACAGATGTTAACCTCATATCTGAGGTTATTATACAAACAGCGGTATGGTAATGTAGCCACACAGTCTCCCATGAGTTTCCCACATTGTGACGAACGGACCGGTTAATAGCTGGACTTTTCACCGATCTTTTATACTTTTGCAGGAACATGAAATCTGTTCGTACCTCAAGTTCTGTGAGGTGGAAGAAACTTCCTTTGTCCTGAAAGTTTACCCTCTCTCTAATACTGTTTGGCCATGAGGAGATTCTCAGGAATTTACGACGTCTCTCTGTGACCACAGCATGGGTTGAAGGAGGAAAGGGGGAGGCAGGGAGAGGGGGATGGGCTTTATGTACCTAAACAGGCAACGTCATGACACAAGTATAAACACAATGGGACCACGCAGCCGTCATACTGCTTCGGAAGGAGACGTGTCTCCTAGAGATGAACGTACTTTGGTGCGAAAAGTGCAAATCAATCCCAGAACAACAGCAAAGGATCTTGTGAAGATTCTGGAGGAAACAGGTACAAAAGTATCTATATCCACAGTAAAACGAGTCCTATATCGACATAACCTGAAAGGCCGCTCAGCAAGAAGAAGCCACTGCTCCAAAACCGCCAAAAAAAGCCAGACTACGGTTTGCAACTGCGCATGGTGTCGTGTCTTTGGCATCATTTAACTGAAGACTTATTTTTTTATCAAAAATTCTTTGTAGTTAGTATTACGTGATTAAACTAATTAATCATGTAACTGTAATTAACTAGAAAGTCGGGGCACCAAGGAAAATATTCAGATTACAAAGTTAAAATTTTCCTAATATAACTTTCAGATATTTTAATATCTGATCAATTAGTCTTCGAATTAATGAATTATTCTTTACCTCACGTCAGTCTCATTCCAAACGTAGTAAATTGTTGGTTATCTGCACGAACCCAGTCTTCACTATGAGTCATCCATACATCAATTGTCTTAAATCATTTATTTATTACTAACTAAGTAATTCACAGAAATGCATAAACAAACAAGTAGATATGGTTACAAGGGAATGTGCCCTAGTGGGCTAAACCGGCATGGCAGCTTGTTAGACAAAGGGACTGAGAAGGGCACGAAAGATAAGAGACACTACAAAATTGATAATTATAACAATTGAAATGCTAATCCTTTGCACATGAACGCTCACTCATTCGGGAATAATTGCAATCAATATATATATTTACGCTCAGTGTGTCGTCTTGATCGCTGTTGGAAGGTTAGTTTCTGTTGGAGAGATTGTCCACCCTCTCTGCCGCCCTCTCTGCCGTGGTTAGAATGGCTAGTTCAGAGTAACATTCAGCAATGTTGTTGTAGAATAGATGTTTCGGCGGTTGTCGGTCTTCACGTTCAATGATACCGAATTTCTAGCTGCAGACTAGTAATTAGTATCAAAGATTTGTTCTTATTCTGTCGGTATCAATAGTCTAAGAGTTTAACCATGTGGGATGTTTAAAAGATTCAGCAATCTACTCAAACCCTATTTCCCTCTGTGATAGAGGTACTGGTCTCGTCTCAACCCTCTCATAATTGAGGTAAGCTGGGTCTGGTGATAGAAAACTCAGGTGGGGGTTTTATTTGGAAGAGCAGAAAAGGGCTGTCCCATGATGCCAGATCCTGCCTGTGCTCATGGGTCGGTCCTCTGATTTAGTTAACTTCTTTCAGCTAGGGGGCAGAATTTTTATGTTTGGAAAAATAACGTTCCCAAGGTAAACGGACTATTTCTCAGGCCCAGATCGTAGAATATGCATATCATTTACAGATTAGGATAGAAAACAATCCAAAGTTTCCAAAACTGTCAAAATATTGTCTGTGAGTTTAACAGAACTGATTTTGCAGGCGAAAACCTGAGGAAATCCAACCCGGAAATGTCTTTTATTTGGAAAAATCCCTGTTTCATTGCCTGCCCCTCCCCCATTTAAAGGGGTATCATCCAGATTCCTTTTCCAATGGCTTCCTCAGGCTGTGACCAGGCTTTAGACATAGTTTCAGGCTTTTATTTTGAAAAATGAGCGAGATTTATCAAAACGCGTCAGGTGTCCTTTGATTAGTTCATGCGCCCGAGAGTTGTAGCTCGACATTTCCTTTCTCTGTAGTATTGAATAGTTTACCGTCCGTTTGAAATATTATTAATATTATCGATTATGTATGTTAAAAACAACATGAGGATTGATTATAAAAACGTTTGACATGTTTCTACGAACTTTACGGATACTTTTTGGAATTTTTGTCTGCCCTTCAGGACCGGAACGAGCCTGTTGTTTTCTGAACATAACGCGCAAACCAAATGGCGGGTTTTGGTTATAAAACTAATCTTTATCGAACAAAAATAACATTTATTGTTTAACTGGGAGTCTTGTGAGTACAAACATCTGAAGATTATCAAAGGTAAGCGATTCATTTTATTGCTTTTCTGACTTTCGTGACCAAGCTAATTTGCGGCTAGCTGTTCTTACTGTTTTGTCTAGTGATTGATAAACTCACAAACGCTTGGATTGCTTTCGCTGTAAAGCATATTTTCAAAATCTGACACGATAGGTGGATTAACAACAACCTAAGCTGTGTTTTGGTATATTTCACTTGTGATTTCATGATTATAAATATTTTTTATATATATTTTTTTAATTTGGCGCTCTGCAGTTTAGCGGTTGTTGTTGATAAATGATCCCGGTAACGGGATCTGTGAGTCAAGAAGTTCAACTCCAAAGGGAATTGGAGTTTCCTTCATTAAACAGTCTAAAATCACATTACATAATTTCACAAATAGTTTAATCTTTACTCATTAATTTATACAACAATTAGATGTAAGCCTCATAACTGAGACTCTGGTATAAACAGGGTTATGGTAATCTGGCTGTTTTGTCTCTCATGAGTTTCACAAAATTGTACCAAATGGACCAGTTCGTAGCTGGATTCTTCCCCTACTGTGTATACATTCTCCAGAACATGAATATTGATCAGTTCTCACGTTCTGTGGAAGAAATTCCTTTGTTCTCTCTATGAAACTCACTCTCTCTCTATACTGTCTGGCCATGAGGAAGGATCTCCTCCAGGAATTTACGACCTGAGACCACAGCAGCCTGGGTGTAGGAGAGGGGGGGGGGGGGGGTGCAGAGGGATGTGGATGGTGCTCGCTGTACCCAAAGAGGGCAACGTCATGACAATGGGGACAAAGATCATACTTTTTGGAGAAATGTCCTCTGGTCTGATGAAACAAAAATATAACTGTTTGACCATAATGACGATCGTTATGTTTAGAGGAAAAAGGGGGAGGCTTGCAAGCCGAAGAACACCATCCCAACCATGAAGCACGGGGGTGGCAGCATCATGTTGTGGGGGTGCTTTGCTGCAGGAGGGACAGGTGCACTTCACAAAATAGATGGCATCATGAGGCAGGAAAATTATGTGGACATATTGAAGCAATATCTCAAGACATCAGTCAGGAAGTTAAACTTGGTCGCAAATGGGTCTTCCAAATGGACAATGACCCCAAGCATACTTCCAAAGTTGTGGCAAAATGGCTTAAGGACAACAAAGTCAAGGTATTGGAGTGGCCATCACATCTGACCTCAATCCCATAGAACATTTGTGGGTAGAACTGAAAATCGTGTGCGAGCAAGGAGGCCTACAAACTTGACTCAGTTACACCAGCTCTGTCAGGAGGAATCGGCCAAAATTCACTTAACTTATTGTGGGAACCTTGTGGAAGGCTACCCGAAACGTTTGACCCAAGTTAACTAATTTAAAGGCAAAGCTACCAAATACTCATTGACTGTATGTAAACTTCTGACCCACTGGGAATGGGGTGAAAGAAATAAAAGCTGAAAGAACTAATTCTCTCTACTATTATTCTGACATTTCACATTCTTAAAATAAATTGGTGATCCTAACTGACCTAAGACAGGGCATTTTTACTAGGATTAAATGTCAGGAATTGTGAAAAATTGAGTTTAAATGTATTTGGCTAAGGTGTAGGTAAACTTCCGACTTCAACTGTACATACTATTTGTATGGCTCTACTTCCTGCTAGAGAGTAGAGAGTACTCATGGTGGAATCCTTTAGAGCTACAGAGCATTCAGAAAGTATTCTATTCATACCTGTTGACTAATTCCACATTTAGTTGTGTTACAGCCTGAATTAAAAATGGATTCATTTGATGTTTTTTTCTCAACCATCTACACACAATACCCCATAATGACAAAGTGAAAACATGTTTTTAGACATTTTTAACAATGTAATTGAAAATGAAATACAGAAATCTCATTTATATGAGTATTCACACCCCTGAGTAAATACTTTGTAGAAGCACCTTTGGTGGATATTACAGCTTTGAGTCGTCTTGGATATGCCTGTATCAGCTTTGCACATCTGGATTTGGGAATTGTCTCCCATTCTTTCTTGCAGATTTTCTCAAGCTCTGTTAAGTGAACAGCAAATCTTCAAGTCTTTCCACCAATTTTCAATGGGATTCAAGTCTGGGCTGTGGCAGGGCCACTCAATGACTTTAACATTCTTGTTCTGAAGTCATTCTAGCGTTGCTTACAGCGTTGGCTGTATGCTTGGGGTCATTGTCCTACTAGAACGTAAATCTTCGCCCCAGTTTAAGGTAATTTGCACTCTGAAGCAGGTTCTCATCAGGCCAAAGAGTAAAATATTTGTCTCAGACAACAGAATCTTTTGCCTTATGATCTCAGAGTCTTTCATGTGCCTTTTGGCAAACTCCAGGCCTGCTGTCACGTGCCTTTTTCTCAGGAGTGGCTTCCGTCTGGCCACTCTCCCATAAAGCCCAGATTGGTGAAGTGCTGTAGAGACTGTTGTCCTTCTGGCAGGTTCTCCCATCTCAGCCAAGGAACTCTGTAGTTCTGTCAGAGTGGTCATTGGGTTCTTGGTCACCTCCCTGACCAAGGTCCTTCTTTCCCCGGTTGATCAGTTTGTTTTACTTCCATATGTTTTCCATTTCCTAATGATGGAGACCGCTGTGCTCTTGGAAACGTTCAACATTCTAGAAATTATTTTATACCCTTCCCCAGATATATGCCTCATTACAATTCTATCTTGGAGATCTACGGACAGTTCTTTGGACTTCATGGCTTAGTTTCTGCTCTGACATGCACTGTGAACTGTGGGACCTTATAGACGTGTGTTTATTTCTTAATCAAGTCCAAACAATTGAATTGGCCACAGGTGGACTCCAATCAAGTTGTAGTGATCTCAAGGATAATCAAAGGAAATTGGATGCACCTGAGCTCAATTTGGAGTGTAATAGCAAAGGGGTGTGAATACTTATGTAAATTAGATATTTCTGTATTTTATTTTCAATATATTTGTAAAAAATTTCGAAAAACATGTCTTCACTTTGTCATTATGGGGTACTGTGTTTAGATGAGTGAGAAAAAACAAACAATTTAATCCATTTTGAATTCAGGCTGTAATACAACAACATGTGGAATAAGTCAAGGGGTATGAATACTTTCTGAAAGCTCTGTATATGTTTCCAGCTCATGCATATCAATATAGCATGTGCTTTCATAATATATGCCATTTAGCAGAAGCTTTTATCCACAAAATATACATTTCTCTCATTTAATAAATAATTATCTGTTACTTTTATTATGAAAACTGAAAACAAAACAAATGTTGATCAAACCAATACTTCATGGTTGATTACAAATGCATGTGTTATAAACATTATACTGACCATGCTATCATTAGGCTCAGTTATCTCCATCTTCTTCCTCTTTTGATCTGGAGATGAATCACTCTGGAAGAGAAAAATAACAGAAGTTTGAAGGTTCTAAAGAAAATACAATATGGACTTTCAGAATATGAAATACCATGTTTATCATGATAATATGGATACACATACACTACATGACCAAAAGGATCTGGACAACCCTTCTACATACACATACACACCACAATATGTGGATACCCCTTCAAATTAGTGGATTCAGCTATTTCAGCCACACCTGTTACTGACAGGTGTATAAAATTGAGCAAACAGCCATTCAAACGCCATGGACAAACATTGACAGTAGAACGGCCCATACTGAAAAGCTCAGTGACTTTCAACGTGGCACCGTCATAGGATGTCACCTTCACAACAAGTCAGTTCGTCAAAATTCCTGCCCTGCTAGAGCTGCCCCGGTCAACTGGAAGTGCTGTTATTGTGAAGTGGAAACATCTAGGAGCAACAACGGCTCAGCTGCGAAGTGGTAGGCCACACAAGCTCACAGAACGGAACACATAAAAGCACGTAAAAATTGTCTGTCCTTGGTTGCAACACTCACTACCGAGTTCCAAACTGCCTCTGTCCTCGGTTACAACACTCACTACCGAGTTCCAATCTGCCTCTGTCCTCGGTTACAACACTCACTACCGAGTTCCAATCTGCCTCTGTCCTCGGTTACAACACTCACTACCGAGTTCCAATCTGCCTCTGTCCTCGGTTACAACACTCACTACCGAGTTCCAATCTGCCTCTGTCCTCAGTTACAACACTCACTACCGAGTTCCAATCTGCCTCTGTCCTCGGTTACAACACTCACTACCGAGTTCCAAACTGCCTCTGTCCTCGGTTACAACACTCACTACCGAGTTCCAATCTGCCTCTGTCCACGGTTACAACACTCAATACCAAGTTCCAATCTGCCTCTGTCCTCGGTTACAACACTCACTACCGAGTTCCAATCTGCCTCTGTCCTCGGTTACAACACTCACTACCGAGTTCCAATCTGCCTCTGTCCTCGGTTACAACACTCACTACCGAGTTCCAATCTGCCTCTGTCCTCGGTTACAACACTCACTACCGAGTTCCAAACTGCCTCTGTCCTCGGTTACAACACTCACTACCGAGTTCCAATCTGTCTCTGTCCTCGGTTACAACACTCACTACCAAGTTCCAATCTGTCTCTGTCCTCGGTTACAACACTCACTACCGAGTTCCAATCTGCCTCTGTCCTCGGTTACAACACTCACTACCGAGTTCCAATCTGCCTCTGTCCTCGGTTACAACACTCACTACCGAGTTCCAATCTGCCTCTGTCCTCGGTTACAACACTCACTACCGAGTTCCAATCTGCCTCTGTCCTCGGTTACAACACTCACTACCGAGTTCCAATCTGCCTCTGTCCTCGGTTACAACACTCACTACTGTGTTCCAATCTGCCTCTGTCCTCGGTTACAACACTCACTACTGTGTTCCAATCTGCCTCTGTCCTCGGTTACAACACTCACTACTGTGTTCCAATCTGCCTCTGTCCTCGGTTACAACACTCACTACCGAGTTCCAATCTGTCTCTGTCCTCGGTTACAACACTCACTACCGAGTTCCAATCTGCCTCTGTCCTCGGTTACAACACTCACTACCGAGTTCCAAACTGCCTCTGTCCTCGGTTACAACACTCACTACCGAGTTCCAATCTGCCTCTGTCCTCGGTTACAACACTCACTACCGAGTTCCAATCTGCCTCTGTCCTCGGTTACAACACTCACTACTGAGTTCCAATCTGCCTCTGTCCTCAGTTACAACACTCACTAACGAGTTCCAATCTGCCTCTGTCCTCGGTTACAACACTCACTACTGAGTTCCAATCTGCCTCTGTCCTCAGTTACAACACTCACTACTGAGTTCCAATCTGCCTCTGTCCTCGGTTACAACACTCACTACCGAGTTCCAATCTGCCTCTGTCCTCGGTTACAACACTCACTACCGAGTTCCAATCTGCCTCTGTCCTCGGTTACAACACTCACTACTGAGTTCCAATCTGCCTCTGTCCTCAGTTACAACACTCACTACCGAGTTCCAATCTGCCTCTGTCCTCGGTTACAACACTCACTACTGAGTTCCAATCTGCCTCTGTCCTCGGTTACAACACTCACTACCGAGTTCCAATCTGCCTCTGTCCTCGGTTACAACACTCACTACCGAGTTCCAAACTGCCTCTGTCCTCGGTTACAACACTCACTACCGAGTTCCGATCTGCCTCTGTCCTCGGTTACAACACTCACTACCGAGTTCCAATCTGCCTCTGTCCTCGGTTACAACACTCACTACCGAGTTCCAATCTGCCTCTGTCCTCAGTTACAACACTCACTACCGAGTTCCAATCTGCCTCTGTCCTCGGTTACAACACTCACTACCGAGTTCCAATCTGCCTCTGTCCTCGGTTACAACACTCACTACCGAGTTCCAATCTGCCTCTGTCCACGGTTACAACACTCACTACCGAGTTCCAATCTGCCTCTGTCCTCGGTTACAACACTCACTACCGAGTTCCAATCTGCCTCTGTCCTCGGTTACAACACTCACTACCGAGTTCCAATCTGCCTCTGTCCTCGGTTACAACACTCACTACCGAGTTCCAATCTGCCTCTGTCCTCGGTTACAACACTCACTACCGAGTTCCAATCTGCCTCTGTCCTCGGTTACAACACTCACTACTGAGTTCCAATCTGCCTCTGTCCTCAGTTACAACACTCACTACCGAGTTCCAATCTGCCTCTGTCCTCGGTTACAACACTCACTACTGAGTTCCAATCTGCCTCTGTCCTCAGTTACAACACTCACTACCGAGTTCCAATCTGCCTCTGTCCTCGGTTACAACACTCACTACCGAGTTCCGATCTGCCTCTGTCCTCGGTTACAACACTCACTACCGAGTTCCAAACTGCCTCTGTCCTCGGTTACAACACTCACTACCGAGTTCCAATCTGCCTCTGTCCTCGGTTACAACACTCACTACCGAGGTCCAATCTGCCTCTGTCCTCGGTTACAACACTCACTACCGAGTTCCAATCTGCCCCTGTCCTCGGTTACAACACTCACTACCGAGTTCCAATCTGCCTCTGTCCTCGGTTACAACACTCACTACCGAGTTCCAATCTGCCTCTGTCCTCAGTTACAACACTCACTACCGAGTTCCAATCTGCCTCTGTCCTCGGTTACAACACTCACTACCGAGTTCCGATCTGCCTCTGTCCTCGGTTACAACACTCACTACCGAGTTCCAATCTGCCTCTGTCCTCGGTTACAACACTCACTACCGAGTTCCAATCTGCCTCTGTCCTCGGTTACAACACTCACTACTGAGTTCCAATCTGCCTCTGTCCTCGGTTACAACACTCACTACCGAGTTCCAATCTGCCTCTGTCCTCGGTTACAACACTCACTACCGAGTTCCAATCTGCCTCTGTCCTCGGTTACAACACTCACTACTGAGTTCCAATCTGCCTCTGTCCTCGGTTACAACACTCACTACCGAGTTCCAATCTGCCTCTGTCCTCGGTTACAACACTCACTACCGAGTTCCAATCTGTCTCTGTCCTCGGTTACAACACTCACTACCGAGTTCCAAACTGCCTCTGTCCTCGGTTACAACACTCACTACCGAGTTCCAATCTGCCTCTGTCCTCGGTTACAACACTCACTACCGAGTTCCAATCTGCCTCTGTCCTCGGTTACAACACTCACTACCGAGTTCCAAACTGCCTCTGTCCTCAGTTACAACACTCACTACCGAGTTCCAATCTGCCTCTGTCCTCGGTTACAACACTCACTACCGAGTTCCAATCTGCCTCTGTCCTCGGTTACAACACTCACTACCGAGTTCCAAACTGCCTCTGTCCTCAGTTACAACACTCACTACCGAGTTCCAATCTGCCTCTGTCCTCGGTTACAACACTCACTACCGAGTTCCAAACTGCCTCTGTCCTCAGTTACAACACTCACTACCGAGTTCCAAACTGCCTCTGTCCTCAGTTACAACACTCACTACCGAGTTCCAAACTGCCTCTGTCCTCGGTTACAACACTCACTACCGAGTTCCAAACTGCCTCTGCAAGCAACGTCAGCTCAAGAACTGTTTGTCGGGAGCATCATGAAATGGGTTTCTATGGCCGAACAGCCACACACAAGCCTAAGATCACCATGTGCAATGCCAAGCGTTGGCTGGAGTGGTGTAAAGCTCGCCGCCATTGGACTCTGGAGCAGTGGAAAGGCGTTCTTTGGAGTGATGAATCACGCTTCACCATCTGGCAGTCCGACAGACAAATCTGGGTTTGCCAGATGCAAGGAGAACGCTACCTGCCCGAATGCATAGTGCCAACTGTGAAGTTTGGTGGAGGAAGAATTGTAACACCCTGATCTGTTTCACCTGTCTTTGTGATTGTCTCCACCCCCCTCCAGGTGTCGCCCATCTTCCCCATTATCCCCTGTGGATTTATACCTGTGTTCTCTGTTTGTCTGTTGCCAGTTCCTTTAGTTTGTCAAACCTACCAGCGTTTGTTTCCCTGCTCCTGTCTGTTTTCCTGCTCCTGTATTCTAGTCCTTCCCGGTTTTGACCGTTCTGCCTGCCCTGACCCTGAGCCTGCCGTTTTGTACCTTACCCCCCCCCCCCCGTTCTGGATTACTGACCCTGAGACTACACGCCGTTCTAAACCCTTTACACCCTCTCTGGATTATTGACCCCTGCCTGCTTTGACCTGTTGTTTGCCTGCCCCTGTTGTTGTAATAAAGTCTTGTTACTTCTACATCGTCTGCATCTGGGTCTTACCTAAACGTGTTAAGAATAATGGTCTGGGGCTGTTTGTCATGGTTCGGGCTAGTGAAGATAAATCTTAACGCTATAGCATACAATGACATTCTAGACAATTCTGTGCTTCCAACTTTTGTGGCAACAGTTTAGGGAAGGCCCTTTCCTGTTTCAGCATGACTATGCCTCCGTGCACAAAGCTTGGTACATACAGAAATTGTTTGTTGAGGTCGGTGTGGAAGAACTTGACTGGCTTGCAGAGCCCTGACCTCAACCCCATCGAACACCTTTGGGATGAATTGGAACGCTGACTGCGAGCCAGGCCTAACCGCCCAACATCAGCGCCCAACCTCACTAATGCTCTTGTGGCTTAATGGAAGCAAGTCCCCCCTGCAGCAATGTTCCAACATCTAGTGGAAAGCCTTCCCAGAAGAGTGGAGGCTGTTATAGCAGAAATGTTCCAACATCTTTGGGAAAGCCTTCCCAGAAGAGTGGAGGCTGTTATAGCAGCAATGTTCCAACATCTTTTGGAAAGCCTTTCCAGAAGAGTGGAGGCTGTTATAGCAGCAAAGGGGGGACCAACTCCATATTAATGCCAATGATTTTGGAATGAGATGTTCGATGAGCAGTGTCCACATACTTTTGGTCATGTTTGGGGTGGCAGGTAGCCTAGTGCTAGTTGTCATTCATATCAGGCATCCTGAACAACAACTTTAATTTGATCAAAATTAGTAAATATGATGCTTTTTTATGTAACCCATCAAAATGCATGCATAGATTGCAACTAAAACAAAAAATTACTTATTTTTCACAAATACATGTATTAACTTACATTGCTGTCAAGAGGCTCAGATTTCACCATGGCTGCCATTGGACCTGTGAAATCATTATTCAAAAAAATATTATTTGATAATTTATGGTTGACAATAACAGGTAGGTTGCAGGGTTTTTAATAAAGAGCAAAATACTGCAAGATACACCAGTACCTTTCTTCTGTCTTTGGCTTGTAAAATAGACACAACAAGCCTACTGTATTGATAGCTCCAATGGCGCTCAATGAGTTAAGTTGACTCCAACTAGTTGCAAAGTAAGTTGTGATTGTATAGTATCCTACAGCTTGTAGGTTTATTTATTCTCCAATTAGAAGTGACTGGCAGACACAAGTGAAAACAATTCATTCAAAAAAGGAATTGATTGATTAACAGAGGTATGTGATGGCTATCTTAGTGGGACTAGCATCAACACAATGCCAAAGACTTGAGACTTTACTTTCATCAAACTTCATTGTTCTAATTCTGATTGTGGTGTTTCTTCACTGAAGTCAATCTCAACCTTTGTTGTTAGCAAAGGTAACTCTCTAGGATAATGTGTAGATGCTCAACCAAAGAAACACTGCTGTTGTGTTCCCCTGATGTACAGACCACTGATGTTCTACTGTTGTGTTCCCCTGATGTTCTACTGTTGTGTTCCCCTGATGTACAGACCCCTGATGTTCTACTGTTGTGTTCCCCTGATGTACAGACCACTGATGTTCTACTGTTGTGTTCCCCTGATGTACAGACCACTGATGTTCTACTGTTGTGTTCCCCTGATGTACAGACCACTGATGTTCTACTGTTGTGTTCCCCTGATGTACAGACCACTGATGTTCTACTGTTGTGTTCCCCTGATGTACAGACCACTGATGTTCTACTGTTGTGTTCCCCTGATGTTCTACTGTTGTGTTCCCCTGATGTACAGACCCCTGATGTTCTACTGTTGTGTTCCCCTGATGTACAGACCACTGATGTTCTACTGTTGTGTTCCCCTGATGTACAGACCACTGATGTTCTGCTGTTGTGTTCCCCTGATGTACAGACCACTGATGTTCTACTGTTGTGTTCCCCTGATGTACAGACCACTGATGTTCTGCTGTTGTGGTTTATGATGATGATACTGTCTTGGTGTTTGAAGAAGAGGAAGCCCAGTGATTGGTTAAGAGACGTCTTTTCAACCTAAAAGGTGTATTTTCAACGTCTTGTGCTCGTACCGAGGACTCCTTTGACTTTGTGCTCTCGTTTCAGCGGTCAGGATGGTGGATCAGGCTGGCAACAAACTAGGAGTGGTTCAATGAATTGAACATCATTTAATGGACTCAACAGAACAAAGTTTACGGCGTGAACAAAAAGAAACACAATCACATATCAATTATAACATGGGTTCTCACTATAAGAGTAGACTAGTTATGATAGATCAAATGTGATTTGGAGGGGGACCACATTTTAGATACGGATACTCTTCCCCTTTGTTTCAGAACATTTTGTGAAATATAATTTCCACCCTGTACATGTATCAACCCATTGTAATTGTATTAATATAATGACCTGATGTAAAGACATGAACAATAACAAGACCAACCGTCATTGTAATTCTAGCATTCACAATTGGCCCAGCGTCATCCGGGTTAGGCCCAGCGTCATCCGGGTTAGGCCCAGCGTCATCCGGGTTAGGCCCAGCGTCATCCGGGTTAGGCCCAGCGCCATCCGGGTTAGGCCCAGCGTCATCCGGGTTAGGCCCAGCGCCATCCGGGTTACCGTCATCCGGGTTAGGCCCAGCGCCATCCGGGTTAGGCCCAGCGCCATCCGGGTTACCGTCATCCGGGTTAGGCCCAGCGTCATCCGGGTTAGGCCCAGCGCCATCCGGGTTACCGTCATCCGGGTTAGGCCCAGCGTCATCCGGGTTAGGCCCAGCGCCATCCGGGTTACCGTCATCTGGGTTAGGCCCAGCGCCATCCGGGTTAGGCCCACCGTCATCCGGGTTAGGCCCAGCGTCATCCGAGTTAGGCCCAGCGTCATTCGGGTTAGGACCAGCGTCATCCGAGTTAGGCCCAGCGTCATCCGGGTTAGGCACAACGTCATCCGGGTTAGGCCCAGCGTCATCCGGGTTAGGCCCAGCGTCATCCGGGTTAGGCCCAGCGTCATCCGGGTTAGGCCCAGCGTCATCCGGGTTAGGCCCAGCGTCATCCGGGTTAAGCCGTCATTGTAATTAAGAATTTGTTCTTAACTGACTAGCCTAGTTTAATTTTTAATTTTTTTATGTTTGCCTTGATGACTGCTTTGCATTATTCTACAATGTAGAAAATAGTCAAAATAAAGAAAACCCCTTGAATGAGCAGGTGTTCTAAAACATTTGACCGGTGGTGTGTATAGTGTACTGTATAAACGCACCGCCTCCCCCCCCCCCATGCAGTGAGCGTAACATACCTGCCCCACCCTCAACTTCTGGAAAGGTCCTGTCTAAACCAGATGGTAGTAAATTAATAAAGCAACTGTCTTGTTGGTCAAGCTATAGAAGGTAATGGAGAGAGATATAATTATAATAACAATTAGAAAATCACCTTGTTTTACATTTTACAATTTAGTTGAGTAGACAGTCATATGTGAAAATGCCAAATGATTACTCAAATGTGACCCAAACGGTCTCTTATGAGGACATGATTGATAAACTTGTGTTATTACCACCCTACTAGTCCGTACAACAGGTGTGTTCAAAAGACAAGTGGTCAATTATTGAAAGGTTTTGGATTGATTAACTTGTGTTATTACCTCCATACTATTGTGTAACAACACAGGGTGTGTTCGTAAATTCAATCTGGAGTGCGCGCTGGCAGTTGGTAAATTCAGAGCATTGTCAGATTATCCTGTCATATATTCAGAGTGTTGTCAGATTGCCCGTTCGTAAATTCAGAGTGTTGTCAGATTGCCCGTTCGTAAATTCAGAGTGTTGTCAGATTGCCCGTTCGTAAATTCAGAATGTTGTCAGATTGCCCGTTGGTAAATTCAGAGTGTTGTCAGATTATCCGGTCATATATTCAGAGTGTTGTCAGATTGCCCGTTCGTAAATTCAGAGTGTTGTCAGATTATCCAGTCATATATTCAGAGTGTTGTCAGATTGCCCGTTGGTAAATTCAGAGTGTTTCGCTCACACTGGACGTTCTGGTCGAGGAGTAGCGTTGATCTGAGCGTTCTGCCCTCACAACGGTAGTCAAGCACCCAAGCTAACTGGCTAACAGGCTAACGATGGCTAGCTTGCTAGCTACTTCCAGACACAAATGAGAGAACACCTCACTCTGATCATTTTACTTAACCTAGCAGAGCTGGTAAGGCTGTTTTCATGTTATCCAGAGCGTTGGTGACGGTAAGTATGCTGTTGGCAACAATAACTACGCTTTTTCTGCCGACGTTTACCGACACCGGCCATATTCAACCGGTGTTGAGCGTTCTTATTAAATTCATCAGTTATTCTGCTCTCTGACACACTCGGATGAGAGTGCTCTGAAATCGGAGTAGATAGCCAGAGTGAATTTACGAACGCACCGTTAATGTGACATTCAGGGCTCTATTTTAACAAACCTAATGCAATGGTAAATCTCAGCCCTGGCGGTAGCGTTTTAGGTGCGGCAGTGTGTCCTTAATATTTGTTTATATTTTCACAACCTGAAAGAGCTGGGTTTTCACTAAAGTGCTGGGTTTTGCATTAAATAGGCACAGCATTACATTACCCGACCTCTCCCAGTAAAACTAATCTGGTCTGAATAGAGCTACTGACTCTTCTCTCACCATTCACTCCACCCTGCCTACATCGCACCAAACGACGAGTATCACACACCGGGAATCTTCCCCCTCAACTGGTTCTCCTTCACATTTACAGCTCCCCCGGTAATCACTCCTTTCAATGGCGCCCTGTTCCTAAGAGCAAATCAAACAACCGATCTTGTCCCGAGTTGCGTGATATTGAGCGCCAGCTCCCTCCAAGGTGGAAGAAGTACACATCACAAGCCCACTACAGATTACCTTCACTGACTCAACTCATTTTACACCCACACTGAAACTACAAAAGAACCCGCCAAAAAACAAATGGACCCGCCAAAAAGGCCAGGATCTACTCTCCAAAAATGTCCCTCCTACTGGACCAGATTCTTCTTTAACATGTCCGTTTATGTGAGGCTCAGGTTCCCGAGCTCTTCACTACACCTTCCACTTCACGTAACTCGTCCCCACTCACTTCCATTTCACTTCCAGCCCTCGACATTGTGTTTCTACTTGACACCAGTCTCCCCCCCCACTTTCACAACAACTAGCCTACAGTCCGGAAAACTAAGCCTTGTTCTACTCGGTTATATTAACCGGTACACACTTCACAACTCGTATACAGACTCGTCTACATTTAGCTAACCTCGTCCAATTACTATTATGTGACATTATGTGTTTATACATAGTACCAACCTGTAAAACAGGAGACACGATGCGGCAGGATAACGTTTGCGTCTGTCCCGTTAGGCTTCTCTCAGAAGAATGAGGAAGTTCCAGCAGTTCGTTCATAGAAGTGACCAGATGTGAAGACAAAACGTACCATTTGCCTCCTACTACTGGCAACAATAGGAAATGCATTTCAATAGGAAACCACTGGGAGGACTCAAGTTATACCCGGAATGAATCAGAAATTAAAATATTCCTCTTAAATAAAAGAAAAACACACATGACCATAGAGTTGATCTGTGTCACAAATGCAATTGATGTCTTCCCTTTGATTCATTGTTCTGTACAGTGTAGGCTACTCTTCACTGATAAACTGTGTTCTGTACAGTGTAGGCTACTCTTCACTGATAAACTGTGTTCTGTACAGTGTAGGCTACTCTTCACTGATAAACTGTGTTATGTACAGTGTAGGCTACTCTTCACTGATAAACTGTGTTCTGTACAGTGTAGGCTACTCTTCACTGATAAACTGTGTTCTGTACAGTGTAGGCTACTCTTCACTGATAAACTGTGTTCTGTACAGTGTAGGCTACTCTTCACTGATAAACTGTGTTCTGTACAGTGTAGGCTACTCTTCACTGATAAACTGTGTTCTGTAGTGTCGACTACTCTTCACTGATAAACTGTGTTCTGTACAGTGTAGACTACTCTTCACTGATAAACTGTGTTCTGTACAGTGTAGACTACTCTTCACTGATAAACTGTGTTCTGTACAGTGTAGACTACTCTTCACTGATAAACTGTGTTCTGTACAGTGTAGGCTACTCTTCACTGATAAACTGTGTTCTGTACAGTGTAGACTACTCTTCACTGATAAACTGTGTTCTGTACAGTGTAGACTACTCTTCACGGATAAACTGTGTTCTGTACAGTGTAGACTACTCTTCACTGATAAACTGTGTTCTGTACAGTGTAGGCTACTCTTCACTGATAAACTGTGTTCTGTACAGTGTAGACTACTCTTTACTGATAAACTGTGTTCTGTACAGTGTAGACTACTCTTCACTGATAAACTGTGTTCTGTACAGTGTAGGCTACTCTTCACTGATAAACTGTGTTCTGTACAGTGTAGACTACTCTTCACTGATAAACTGTGTTCTGTACAGTGTAGACTACTCTTCACTGATAAACTGTGTTCTGTACAGTGTAGACTACTCTTCACTGATAAACTGTGTTCTGTACAGTGTAGGCTACTCTTCACTGATAAACTGTGTTCTGTACAGTGTAGGCTACTCTTCACTGATAAACTGTGTTCTGTACAGTGTAGACTACTCTTCACTGATAAACTGTGTTCTGTACAGTGTAGACTACTCTTCACTGATAAACTGTGTTCTGTACAGTGTAGGCTACCCTTCACTGATAAACTGTGTTCTGTACAGTGTAGACTACTCTTCACTGATAAACTGTGTTCTGTACAGTGTAGGCTACTCTTCACTGATAAACTGTGTTCTGTACAGTGTAGACTACTCTTCACTGATAAACTGTGTTCTGTACAGTGTAGGCTACTCTTCACTGATAAACTGTGTTCTGTACAGTATCGGCTACTCTTCACTGATAAACTGTTCTGTACAGTGTAGGCTACTCTTCACTGATAAACTGTGTTCTGTACAGTGTAGGCTACTCTTCACTGATAAACTGTGTTCTGTACAGTGTAGGCTACTCTTCACTGATAAACTGTGTTCTGTACAGTGTAGACTAATCTTCACTGAAAAACTGTGTTCTGTACAGTGTAGGCTACTCTTCACTGATAAACTGTGTTCTGTACAGTGTAGGCTACTCTTCACTGATAAACTGTGTTCTGTACAGTGTAGGCTACTCTTCACTGATAAACTGTGTTCTGTACAGTGTAGGCTACTCTTCACTGATAAACTGTGTTCTGTACAGTGTAGGCTACTCTTCACTGATAAACTGTGTTCTGTGCAGAGTAGGCTACTCTTCACTGATAAACTGTGTTCTGTGCAGTGTAGGCTACTCTTCACTGATAAACTGTGTTCTGTGCAGTGTAGGCTACTCTTCACTGATAAACTGTGTTTTGTGCAGTGTATGCTACTCTTCACTGATAAACTGTGTTCTGTACAGTGTAGGCTACTCTTCACTGATAAACTGTGTTCTGTACAGTGTAGGCTACTCTTCACTGATAAACTGTGTTCTGTACAGTGTAGGCTACTCTTCACTGATAAACTGTGTTCTGTACAGTGTAGGCTACTCTTCACTGATAAACTGTGTTCTGTACAGTGTAGACTACTCTTCACTGATAAACTGTGTTCTGTGCAGTGTAGGCTACTCTTCACTGATAAACTGTGTCATGTACAGTGTAGGCTACTCTTCACTGATAAACTGTGTTCTGTACAGTGTAGGCTACTCTTCACTGATAAACTGTGTTCTGTACAGTGTAGACTACTCTTCACTGATAAACTGTGTTCTGTACAGTGTAGGCTACTCTTCACTGATAAACTGTGTCATGTACAGTGTAGGCTACTCTTCACTGATATACTGTGTTCTGTACAGTGTAGACTACCCTTCACTGATAAACTTTGTTCTGTACAGTGTAGGCTACTCTTCACTGATAAACTGTGTTCTGTACAGTGTAGACTACTCTTCACTGATAAACTGTGTTCTGTACAGTGTAGGCTACTCTTCACTGATAAACTGTGTTCTGTACAGTGTAGGCTACTCTTCACTGATAAACTGTGTTCTGTACAGTGTAGGCTACTCTTCACTGATAAACTGTGTTCTGTACAGTGTAGACTACTCTTCACTGATAAACTGTGTTCTGTACAGTGTAGACTACTCTTCACTGATAAACTGTGTTCTGTACAGTGTAGACTACTCTTCACTGATAAACTGTGTTCTGTACAGTGTAGGCTACTCTTCACTGATAAACTGTGTTCTGTACAGTGTAGGCTACTCTTCACTGATAAACTGTGTTCTGTACAGTGTAGGCTACTCTTCACTGATAAACTGTGTTCTGTACAGTGTAGGCTACTCTTCACTGATAAACTGTGTTCTGTACAGTGTAGGCTACTCTTCACTGATAAACTGTGTTCTGTACAGTGTAGACTACTCATCACTGATAAACTGTGTTCTGTACAGTGTAGACTACTCTTCACTGATAAACTGTGTTCTGTACAGTGTAGGCTACTCTTCACTGATAAACTGTGTTCTGTACAGTGTAGGCTACTCTTCACTGATAAACTGTGTTCTGTACAGTGTAGACTACTCTTCACTGATAAACTGTGTTCTGTACAGTGTAGACTACTCTTCACTGATAAACTGTGTTCTGTACAGTGTAGGCTACTCTTCACTGATAAACTGTGTTCTGTACAGTGTAGGCTACTCTTCACTGATAAACTGTGTTCTGTACAGTGTAGACTACTCTTCACTGATAAACTGTGTTCTGTACAGTGTAGACTACTCTTCACTGATAAACTGTGTTCTGTACAGTGTAGACTACTCTTCACTGATAAACTGTGTTCTGTACAGTGTAGGCTACTCTTCACTGATAAACTGTGTTATGTACAGTGTAGGCTACTCTTCACTGATAAACTGTGTTCTGTACAGTGTAGGCTACTCTTCACTGATAAACTGTGTTCTGTACAGTGTAGGCTACTCTTCACTGATAAACTGTGTTCTGTACAGTGTAGGCTACTCTTCACTGATAAACTGTGTTCTGTACAGTGTAGGCTACTCTTCACTGATAAACTGTTCTGATGGGGATTCTATTTTTTTACCTTTATTTAACTAGGCAAGTCAGTTAAGAACTGCATTTGTTCTTGCCTAGTTTAAATAAAGGTTAAAAAAAAAAGACATCTTATTTCCAATGACTGTTTACCAGGGGTTAACTGCCTTGTTCAGGGGCAGAACGACAGACTTTTACCTTGTCGGTTCGGGGATTCGACCCAGCAACCTTTCAGTTACTGGCTCAACACTTTATTCACACCTGCCGCCACTGGTCTGTGTTCTGTTGGGGATGGTCTGTGTTCTGTTGGGGATGGTCTGTGTTCTGTTGGGGATGGACTGTGTTCTGTTGGGGATGGTCTGTGTTCTGTTGGGGATGGTCTGTGTTCTGTTGGGGATGGTCTGTGTTCTGTTGGGGATGGTCGCTGTTCTGTTGGGGATGGTCTGTGTTCTGTTGGGGATGGTCTGTGTTCTGTTGGAGATGGTCTGTGTTCTGTTGGGGATGGTCTGTGTTCTGTTGGGGATGGTCTGTGTTCTATTGGGGATGGTCGCCGTGTTCTGTTGGGGATGGTCGCCGTGTTCTATTGGGGATGGTCGCCGTGTTCTATTGGGGGTGGTCGCCGTGTTCTGTTGGGGATGGTCGCCGTGTTCTATTGGGGATGGTCGCTGTGTTCTGTTGGGGATGGTCGCTGTGTTCTGTTGGGGATGGTCGCTGTGTTCTGTTGGGGATGGTCGCCGTGTTCTGTTGGGGATGGTCGCCGTGTTCTGTTGGGGATGGTCGCCGTGTTCTGTTGGGGATGGTCGCCGTGTTCTGTTGGGGATGGTCGCCGTGTTCTGTTGGGGATGGTCGCCGTGTTCTGTTGGGGATAGTCGCCGTGTTCTGTTGGGGATGGTCGCCGTGTTCTGTTGGGGATGGTCGCCGTGTTCTGTTGGGGATGGTCGCTGTGTTCTGTTGGGGATGGTCGCCGTGTTCTGTTGGGGATTGTCGCCGTGTTCTGTTGGGGATGGTCGCTGTGTTCTGTTGGGGATGGTCGCTGTGTTGTGATCACTGAACCGGAAGACCAGGAGGAGAGACCAGGCTCCAAAGACCTGCCACAGGCATTAAACAAAGCATGTGTCCTTATACAGTGCATTCAGAAAGTATTCAGACCCTTCCCTTTTTCCACATATTGTTACTTTACAACCTTATACTAAAATGAATTAAATACATGTTTTCCCTCAATCTACACACAATACCCTACGGATGCACGATATATCGGTAAGCATATCGGAATCGGCCGATATAGGCTAAAAATGTCAACGTCGGCATTGGCTCTATGTATAGTTTAACACCTATGTGCAAAACCGATGTCAAAGCTGACATGCATATCTGTATAACGTAGGCAGATGAGGTACATATCTGTATAACGTAGGTAGATGAGGTACATATCTGTATAACGTAGGCAGATGAGGTACATATCTGTATAACGTAGGCAGATGAGGTACATATCTGTATAACGTAGGCAGATGAGGTACATATCTGTATAACGTAGGTAGATGAGGTACATATCTGTATAACGTAGGCAGATGAGGTACATATCTGTATAACGTAGGCAGATGAGGTACATATCTGTATAACGTAGGCAGATGAGGTACATATCTGTATAACGTAGGCAGATGAGGTACATATCTGTATAACGTAGGCAGATGAGGTACATATCTGTATAACGTAGGTAGATGAGGTACATATCTGTATAGCCTAGGCAGATGAGGTACATATCTGTATAACGTAGGCAGATGAGGTACATATCTGTATAACGTAGGCAGATGAGGTACATATCTGTATAACGTAGGCAGATGAGGTACATATCTGTATAACGTAGGTAGATGAGGTACATATCTGTATAACGTAGGCAGATGAGGTACATATCTGTATAACGTAGGCAGATGAGGTACATATCTGTATAACGTAGGCAGATGAGGTACATATCTGTATAACGTAGGTAGATGAGGTACATATCTGTATAACGTAGGCAGATGAGGTACATATCTGTATAACGTAGGCAGATGAGGTACATATCTGTATAACGTAGGCAGATGAGGTACATATCTGTATAACGTAGGCAGATGAGGTACATATCTGTATAACGTAGGCAGATGAGGTACATATCTGTATAACGTAGGTAGATGAGGTACATATCTGTATAGCCTAGGCAGATGAGGTACATATCTGTATAACGTAGGCAGATGAGGTACATATCTGTATAACGTAGGCAGATGAGGTACATATCTGTATAACGTAGGCAGATGAGGTACATATCTGTATAACGTAGGTAGATGAGGTACATATCTGTATAACGTAGGTAGATGAGGTACATATCTGTATAACGTAGGTAGATGAGGTACATATCTGTATAACGTAGGCAGATGAGGTACATATCTGTATAACGTAGGTAGATGAGGTACATATCTGTATAACGTAGGTAGATGAGGTACATATCTGTATATCGTAGGTAGATGAGGTACATATCTGTATAACGTAGGCAGATGAGGTACATGTCTGTATAACGTAGGTAGATGAGGTACATATCTGTATAACGTAGGCAGATGAGGTACATATCTGTATAACGTAGGTAGATGAGGTACATATCTGTATAACGTAGGTAGATGAGGTACATATCTGTATAACGTAGGTAGATGAGGTACATATCTGTATAACGTAGGCAGATGAGGTACATATCTGTATAACGTAGGCATATGAGGTACATATCTGTATAACGTAGGTAGATGAGGTACATATATGTATAACGTAGGTAGATGAGGTACATATCTGTATAACGTAGGCAGATGACATAATGACACCATGTAAAATACAGCGCTACACGTGCAACACAGCATTCCTAACCTGGCCCACAATGTCTGCTGTGTGGATCTATTTGGAAGTTTCAAAGGAAGATAACTGTAACGGCAGCCTTCCTCCTCTTCAAGAGAAGAGAAGGTGTAGCAAGGATCGGACCAACACGCAGCGTAGCCAGTGCTCAACATGTTTAATTACGTAACTGTGAACACTTACAAATAACAAAATCATAAATGTGGCAAACCGATACAGCCCTATCTGGTGCAGAGAAAACACAAAGACAGGAAACAACCACCCACAAAATCCCAACACAAAACAAGCCACCTATATATTTACATTTACATTTAAGTCATTTAGCAGACGCTCTTATCCAGAGCGACTTACAAATTTATGATTCCCAATCAGGGACAACGATTGACAGCTGCCTCTGATTGAGAACCATATTAGGCCGAACACAGAAACAGACAAACTAGACACACAACATAGAATGCCCACCCAGCTCACGTCCTGACCAACACTAAAACAAGCAAAAACACACAAGAACTATGGTCAGAACGTGACAATAACAAAAAGGCCATAGTGAAATCTTTTAAAACCACAAACCTAATTACATCACCCCCAGACGTTCAGTGACGACTTAGAACAAAAGCAGAACTAAGCTCAAACTTCCAATAACTAAACAGCTACTTGCTATGGGCGTCACTGCTATTAGCTTCACCACTGACATTTGGACCTGCGATGTCAGCCCTATACAATTAACAATGGCTTGTGTAATCAGTAGTGTAAGTGAGTGGTTGCGTGCATAGATGTGATAATGAGGGGTGTTGAAAGGTGCCAAACAAAACAAAACAGCCACAAAAAAATGCCATAACCAAAAATATATAGCTCCACATTGATCTGGTACTGGTACTTCCTGTATATAGCTCCACATTGATCTGGTACTCCCTGTATATAGCTCCACATTGATCTGGTACTGGTACTTCCTGTATATAGCTGCACATTGATCTGGTACTGGTACCCTCTGTAAATAGCTCCACATTGACCTGGTACTGGTACTCCCTGTAGATAGCTCCACATTGATCTGGTACTCCCTGTATATAGCTCCACATTGATCTGGTACTGGTACTTCCTGTATATAGCTGCACATTGATCTGGTACTGGTACCCTCTGTAAATAGCTCCACATTGACCTGGTACTGGTACTCCCTGTAGATAGCTCCACATTGATCTGGTACTCCCTGTATATAGCTCCACATTGATCTGGTACTGGTACTCCCTGTATATAGCTCCACATTGATCTGGTACTTCCTGTATATAGCTCCACATTGATCTGGTACTCCCTGTATATAGCTCCACATTGATCTGGTACTCCCTGTATATAGCTCCACATTGATCTGGTACTTCCTGTATATAGCTCCATATTGATCTGGTACTCCCTGTATATAGCTCCACATTGATCTGGTACTCCCTGTATATAGCTCCACATTGATCTGGTGCTGGTACTTCCTGTATATAGCTCCACATTGATCTGGTACTGGTACTCCCTGTATATGCAGTACTAGTCAAATGTTTGGATACATCTACTCATTCAAGGGTTTGTCTCATTCACAGTTGCAGCAACAGTATGCTTAACAGTTCAAATATTATGGTACAGCTAGACGGACTCTTCATCATCATGGTGCTTTTTGATAAGGTCATTTTTATAAACATTGGTTGTGGTACACTGCCAGGACCGGCAGGGGGATTGGACCTGGTTCCTTCCCTGGGAGGAACACACCCAGAACTCACTTCGTCACCCCTTCCAGTGCGTCCTAGGAACGCCGCCCACGTGTGGCCCCAGTGCGCCGTCCGCCGCCAGAAGGATCAGGTGGACTGCCACTGCAGTGAGGCTCCCGTGTTCCATACTGGTGATCTCATCTAGCGCTCCACCAGGAACCTCCCGTGGCGTGTGGGGCCCTTCAAGGTCCTCCAGAAGGTCAATGAGGTAACCTATCGTTTAGAACTCCCCACCAACTACCGGCTCTCACCCTGTTTTCATGTTTTCCTCCTCAGGCCGGTGGTTCCTGCTTCCCTGGCTGACGCTGCTCCCCGCGACACCCCTCCACCTCCCCTGGACATCAAGGGGTCCCCCGCACTGTCATGCTTACTCCTGCTCCCTCCCTCCGGCGCTCGTCTAACCACCGGTTCTGGCAACCCACATTGCACACACCTGGCAACCATCATTGTGCAGCACACCTGCTCCCCATCGTTAAGCACACCTGGACTTCATCACCACCCTGATTACTCTCCCTTCATATAGCCCTCAGTAGCTTCATCACCACCCTGATTACTCTCCCTTCATATAGCCCTCAGTAGCTTCATCACCACCCTGATTACTCTCCCTTCATATAGCCCTCAGTAGCTTCATCACCACCCTGATTACTCTCCCTTCATATAGCCCTCAGTAGCTTCATCACCACCCTGATTACTCTCCCTTCATATAGCCCTCAGTAGCTTCATCACCACCCTGATTACTCTCCCTTCATATAGCCCTCAGTAGCTTCATCACCACCCTGATTACTCTCCCTTCATATAGCCCTCAGTAGCTTCATCACCACCCTGATTACTCTCCCTTCATATAGCCCTCAGTAGCTTCATCACCACCCTGATTACTCTCCCTTCATATAGCCCTCAGTAGCTTCAATCACCACCCTGATTACTCTCCCTTCATATAGCCCTCAGTAGCTTCATCACCACCCTGATTACTCTCCCTTCATATAGCCCTCAGTAGCTTCATCACCACCCTGATTACTCTCCCTTCATATAGCCCTCAGTAGCTTCATCACCACCCTGATTACTCTCCCTTCATATAGCCCTCAGTAGCTTCATCACCACCCTGATTACTCTCCCTTCATATAGCCCTCAGTAGCTTCATCACCACCCTGATTACTCTCCCTTCATATAGCCCTCAGTAGCTTCATCACCACCCTGATTACTCTCCCTTCATATAGCCCTCAGTAGCTTCATCACCACCCTGATTACTCTCCCTTCATATAGCCCTCAGTAGCTTCATCACCACCCTGATTACTCTCCCTTCATATAGCCCTCAGTAGCTTCATCACCACCCTGATTACTCTCCCTTCATATAGCCCTCAGTAGCTTCATCACCACCCTGATTACTCTCCCTTCATATAGCCCTCAGTAGCTTCATCACCACCCTGATTACTCTCCCTTCATATAGCCCTCAGTAGCTTCATCACCACCCTGATTACTCTCCCTTCATATAGCCCTCAGTAGCTTCATCACCACCCTGATTACTCTCCCTTCATATAGCCCTCAGTAGCTTCATCACCACCCTGATTACTCTCCCTTCATATAGCCCTCAGTAGCTTCATCACCACCCTGATTACTCTCCCTTCATATAGCCCTCAGTAGCTTCAACACCACCCTGATTACTCTCCCTTCATATAGCCCTCAGTAGCTTCATCACCACCCTGATTACTCTCCCTTCATATAGCCCTCAGTAACTTCATCACCACCCTGATTACTCTCCCTTCATATAGCCCTCAGTAGCTTCAACACCACCCTGATTACTCTCCCTTCATATAGCCCTCAGTAGCTTCAACACCACCCTGATTACTCTCCCTTCATATAGCCCTCAGTAGCTTCATCACCACCCTGATTACTCTCCCTTCATATAGCCCTCAGTAGCTTCAACACCACCCTGATTACTCTCCCTTCATATAGCCCTCAGTAGCTTCATCACCACCCTGATTACTCTCCCTTCATATAGCCCTCAGTAGCTTCAACACCACCCTGATTACTCTCCCTTCATATAGCCCTCAGTAGCTTCAGTCATCAGGCAGTATTGGGTTAGGTTACATTCAGTACACTGCTCCTGTTTTGTATTTTCTTCTGCACCTGCTTCCTGACTCACTGCGTACACGTTACAGAATACGAGTTTCGGGGCTAAAATGATTAAAGATTAAAGCATTAAACCTCTCACTAAAAGCTTCACTCATACATAAGTTATACATAAACACAAAATGGTTCTCCAGTAGATTACTAAGAAAGGATCATCCTTTTTTCAAAAATTGCCTTTTTGCCTTTGTACAGATTTTAACTTCAAATTTCCGACTAATTGAAAATGAAACTTTGTTTAAAATATCTCGGATTTACATACAGAAAAATACAAAATGCTCTGAGACCAGGTTGGCTCCAATGGCCCGGACCATAATGACTGAAGGCAGCCACACCAACAACATTTTTTTTTTTTACAAATGTTTTCAAACGTTGCGTCCTGCTGTAGGATGTTATAGGAGATTTAAGTCAAAACTCAAACAGGAAAATAGCTGCCTAGAAAATAAACATGCTCTAGAACACATGGAGGTAGAATAATGTCATGTTTTATCTGAAAAGGTATTATAGAAGAGAAATGTAAATATAATGAAACGTACAAAAAGACAACTTGCTTTTAGTGTGATTTTATTGCAAACTGATTGTAATTCTTAAGGATATTCCCATTGAGAAGAATGCATTGTACACTTGTAGGCAGTGTGACAACAGATACAGAACTTTATAACTACATAACCACCCTGTTTAATTTGTTAGGAAAGACAACATCGATGAGGTAAACCAGTATCAGTCTCTATAGTCAAATCCAGATTTAATGCATATGAGTATATTCTTTAAGCCCCTGGTGTTGATGCACCGGGGGCTTTTTACTGAATAATGGAAGGAACATAATTTTGAAATATATACAGTGTATATATTTCTATATACATATATATATATATAGATCTGATATATATACAGTATATATATATAGATCTGATATATATATACAGTATATATGTATATATCTGGAGTCTCTAAGACAGTATGAAGTACTCTCTCTGACTGATTAGTTCGGCCAGATTTTCCCTGATTTCCCTGAAATGCTCTCGCACCTGTATAATTTGACGATATTTTAAAATATCATCATACAATGCTTTTAGTATTACTGTTGGATGAGGCCAAAGGTTTGGAGGATATAGGTGGTGGTAAAATGTTCCACTAAAAAGAGCTTGACCAATGTCTTCATCCATAATATCGTACGAGATAGGGCCTGGAACGTATTGAAAGTCAGATTTTACAACGATAGTCTTAGATTTAGATTCATTGTACTTAAGGAGCAGCTGCTCCAGGTTTTTCTGGTAGATTGAGACGGCTGCTAGCGCTTGGTGGCTGTCAACCCCCTCCTCCAGTCGAGCTAGGTGAATCAGCAACTGGACATGGAAGGCTGCTCCGTTGACCCAGATCTTGAGTGAACGAGTCTTCATGTGGCCATCTAGCATGGAGTTCTTCAGAGTTGTCAACGCAAAACTAAGTCTGCGCTCCGCATTCACGATGTCGCTCTTCATCTTAGCCTCATTATTTATGTTCATCGTACATCTCTTGAGGGCTTCCTCCATTTCATTGTACACCGTGGATGCCTTCTCTTCTGCAAATACACGGCGCAGAATGTCTGTGCTGTCCTCTTCTGGGTTCAGGGTCTCGATGGAAGCCGTGACGATGTCTATCACTATAGATATGATTAAAGCCCCGAAGCCTGATGCTTTTGGTATACGGGTGAGTCCCCCTAAGTTTGTCACTAGGCTCTTAGTCCAGATTGGTTCGTAGCTGCCTACTTCCTGTTTTCGTCCATTGTACTGCTTGTTCAGATTATCCAGGGCGTTCGGGGTAAAGAATGTCTGGAAAGTGTGGTCGATTCCCAAATCCCAGGGATTGGTGTTGAAAATATGTGTGACTGCTGTAGATGCTGTGTTTGTTGATGAGTTTCCCATTGTTTCTAAGTTTCTGAAAATAGTTTTTAAGAAGTCACCTCTAAATTAGGCTACTGTGTGCTCTTCTTGATGTTGTTAGGAGAATGTGACTGTGGAAGAATGGCTGTTGCTGTCTCTTTATAGTGCTTTTTCTAAATGTAATAAAAAGTAAATACATGTAAATATGATGTTTGAACAGGGCTGGACTTTGCAGGGTTTTTACTGGAAACCCTGTGGGTAAACATGGTGGGGCCATTGACCTCTAAATGCCTGCTTATGTCCGTAAATGTGGCCCCGGTGCATTTACCGACAGGGTAAACACGCACACACATACGCACACACAAACACAAGTGCCGTCTCCTAGGCTGTGTGCCGCCCCCAAGAGCAGAACCAATCACATCCCAAGAACTATGTTTATTTCCCCCCATCGAGCCACATTCAAACAGAGCAGGACAGACAGGTTCCAATGCAAGTCCCTATTCAGTTCATCTCCAGGAGTTTAGACTTGCTGGATGACTTGAAAATAGCTTTTTGTCCACACTTTGGGCTTTGTGTAGAAAGAAAGGTACATATGAAGAAAATAACCCCATACCTACTGTGAAATATGGTGGTGGATCTTTGATGTTGTCACGTTCTGACCATAGTTCTTGTATGTTGTGCTTGTTTTAGTGTTGGTCAGGACGTGAGCTGGGTGGGCATTCTATGTTGTGTGTCTAGTTTGTCTGTTTCTGTGTTCGGCCTAATATGGTTCTCAATCAGAGGCAGGTGTTTTGTGTTGTCCCTGATTGGGAATCATATATAGGTGGCTTGTTTTGTGTTGGGGATTTGTGGGTGGTTGTTTCCTGTCTCTGTGTTTTCTCTGCACCAGCTAGGACTGTAGCGGTTTGCCACATTTTGTTATTTTGTATTTGTAGTGTTCACTGTTTAATTAAACATGTTGAGCACTGGCTACGCTGCGTGTTGGTCTGATCCCTGTTACACCCCCTCTTCTAGTGAAGAGAGGGAAGGCTGCCGTTACAGATTACCAGGTTGGTCCTGGTCAGTCCCTGGATGGGAGACCAGATGCTGCTGGAAGTAGTGTTGGAGGGCCAGTAGGAGGCACTCTTTCCTCTGGTCTAAAAAAATATCCCAATGCCCCAGGGCAGTGATTGGGGACACTGCCCTGTGTAGGGTGCCGTCTTTTGGATGGGACGTTAAACGGGTGTCCTGACTCTCTGAGGTCATTAAAGATCCCATGGCACTTATCGTAAGAGTAGGGGTGTTAACCCCGGTGTCCTGGCTAAATTCCCAATCTGGCCCTCAAAACCATCACGGTCACCTAATAATCCCCAGTTTACAATTGGCTCATTCATCCCCCTCCTCTCCCCTGTAACTATTCCCCAGGTCGTTGCTGCAAATGAGAACGTGTTCTCAGTCAATTTACCTGGTAAAATAACGGATAAATAAAAATAAAAAATAAAACAGATGTTATGCGTCTATTTATCTTCTAGGGCCCTTGTCAAGGTCAACGGCATCATGAACTTTTCCCGGTACCCGTACGTTTTTTGCCAAAAACCTGGTTGCCTTGACCACAAGTGGATCTTCCAGCAAGGAAATAACACCAAGCACACATCAAAGTCAACATTGTGCAATGGCCATTTCAGTGTCTGGACTTGAACCCCATTGAAATCCTGTTGGTTTGAATTAAAGTGGGCGGTCCATAAGTGCAGACAAAGAATATCAAGGATCTAGAAATGTTCTGTATGGAGGAATGAGATCCCTCTCAATGTGTTCTCCCATCTCATTACCATGTTCTGTTAATAAGGAAGATTAGTGTGAGAAGGGCGACGTGTGTGTGTGTGTGTAGGGGGCATTTATACAGTACCCTATATATGCAGTGATCACCAACAGTTTCTGGTTTAGACGTGGTTGCCATAGCATTAAGCTACTACACCATCACAACTGATTTTTCTAGTTGGATTCATTCAACCAAAGCTTAGCTGGTCATTGAGTGCCATTGGATCTGGCTTGTTCTTGTGAACCACCAGTGGTGTGTCTATTGAACTGAATTCTCATGGTGAAACTATTCCTTTATAAATTATTTTTTCAAAAGAAACATTAAACATCTAATAGTTATAGTGTAAAAGCAGCTGAGCTGGGGAAGGGGAAAGGGGATACCTAGTCAGCAGGTGAGCTGGGGAAGGGGAAAGGAGATACCTAGTCAGTAGGTGAGCTGGGGAAGAGGAAAGGGGATACCTAGTCAGTAGGTGAGCTGGGGAAGGGGAAAGGGGATACCTAGTCAGTAGGTGAGCTGGGGAAGGGGAAAGGAGATACCTAGTCAGCAGGTGAGCTGGGGAAGGAGAAAGGGGATACCTAGTCAGCAGGTGAGCTGGGGAAGGGGAAAGGAGATACCTAGTCAGCAGGTGAGCTGGGGAAGGAGAAAGGGGATACCTAGTCAGCAGGTGAGCTGGGGAAGGGGAAAGGAGATACCTAGTCAGCAGGTGAGCTGGGGAAGGAGAAAGGGGATACCTAGTCAGCAGGTGAGCTGGGGAAGGGGAAAGGAGATACCTAGTCAGCAGGTGAGCTGGGGAAGGAGAAAGGGGATACCTAGTCAGCAGGTGAGCTGGGGAAGGGGAAAGGAGATACCTAGTCAGCAGGTGAGCTGGGGAAGGAGAAAGGGGATACCTAGTCATCAGGTGAGCTGGGGAAGGAGAAAGGGGATACCTAGTCATCAGGTGAGCTGGGGAAGGAGAAAGGGGATACCTAGTCAGCAGGTGAGCTGGGGAAGGGGAAAGGAGATACCTAGTCAGCAGGTGAGCTGGGGAAGGGGAAAGGGGATACCTAGTCAGCAGGTGAGCTGGTGAAGGGGAAAGGGGATACCTAGTCAGCAGGTGAGCTGGTGAAGAGGAAAGGGGATACCTAGTCAGTAGGTGAGCTGGGGAAGGGGAAAGGGGATACCTAGTCAGCAGGTGAGCTGGGGAAGGAGAAAGGGGATACCTAGTCAGCAGGTGAGCTGGGGAAGGGGAAAGGAGATACCTAGTCAGTAGGTGAGCTGGTGAAGAGGAAAGGGGATACCTAGTCAGTAGGTGAGCTGGGGAAGGGGAAAGGGGATACCTAGTCAGCAGGTGAGCTGGGGAAGGAGAAAGGGGATACCTAGTCAGCAGGTGAGCTGGGGAAGGGGAAAGGAGATACCTAGTCAGTAGGTGAGCTGGGGAAGAGGAAAGGGGATACCTAGTCAGTAGGTGAGCTGGGGAAGGGGAAAGGGGATTCCTAGTCAGCAGGTGAGCTGGGGAAGGGGAAAGGGGATACCTAGTCAGCTGCTCGTTGCTCGTCATTTCACTGAGTCTACCTTTAACCTCTTGAGATGGGAAAACATGTTTTTTTAATGAAGTTGAACATGCTCTTTATGACAATGTTACAATTAGGTGACATAAATAGTTGTATTAAACTAAATTACCCAAAAGGAACTGTTGAAGAAATGACCCTCTTATCAACCAATGGACTTCATAATAATGATATGGTGAATGAGTTTATCAGGAAGTGCATAGGAGATGTTGTACCCAATGTGACTATTAAAACCTACCCCAACCAGAAACCATGGATAGATGGGAGCATTTGCACAAAACTGAAAGCGCGAACCACCGCATTTAACCAGGTCAAGAAGACTGGGAATATGGAAGAATACACACATTGCTCTTATTCCCTCCGCAAAGCAATCAAGCAGACTAAACGTCGGTACAAAGTTGAGACTCAGTTGAAAGGCTCAGACACGAGATGTATGTAGCAGGTGTTGGGGTAGGTTCCTTGTTCCTTGTCAATCATTGGCTTATTGGTGAAATCAGCAATCAGACAATATCTTCTTTAACTAAATCAATTAAACCTTTATTAATGCAATTGCAGACAGAAGTTGACAACAGAAACACAGCACGTATGTTTCAGAGTAAGTTCTGCAAAATAAAAAAAGGTCAAAGTTGCTTTAATATGCTTGCAGTCGAACCCCTAGTGATGTAACTGCCTACGTCAACACCTTCTACTCATGAGACCAAGCCCCTGCATATACAGTTATACAAACTTGCAGGAGAGAACAATAGTTCCAGTGTTTTCTAAGGGCTCGGCAGTAATTTTTCATTCCCGTGTGGTTTACAGTGGTGTGTCTGACTTGTCTCTTATCTCTTTCCCTCCCCTGCAGGATTCTGTGTCTATGTATCTCTTTTAGCCTTGAGGCGCTTTCTCACAGACACCCTGTTTTGACTGAAATAACTCACACATCTCTCAGACCATTTCTTATAAGAAGCAGAGACTAGAAAAGAACTGTGGAACAGTATTAAATATTATAATGAATATATATATATATATATTGCTAATCTGTGGTCCAGGACCCTATAAATGTTGTGGGGGAGGGTCTTATAACCCCGCCCCTTCTATTAATACAACATCAGCATAATCAATTATTATAATACATCAATCATTTGGTGCAGCCCCTATCATGACCCCAACGTGAACCCCATCACAGGGTCTACAGACAACCACGGACTATAAAGGGAAAACCAGCCACCAGGACACCGACGTCTTGCTTCCGGACAGGTTGAACACCTTCTGCGCTCGCTTTGAGGATAATACAGTGCCACCGACGAGGTCCGCTATCAAGGACTGTGGACTCTCCTTCTCCGTGGCCGACGTGAGTAAGACATTTAAGTGTATTAACCCTCGCAAGGCTGCCGGCCCAGATGGTATCCCTAGCTACGTCCTCAGAGCATGCGCAGACCAGCTGGCTGGTGTGTTTACAGATATATTCAATCTCTCCCTATCCCAGTCTGTTGTCCCCACATGCTTCAAAATGGCCACCATTGTCCCTGTACCTAAGAAAGCAAAGGTAATTGAACTAAATGACTATCGCCCCGTAGCACTCACCTCTGTCATTGTGAAGTGCTTTGAGAGACTAGTCAAGGATCATGTCACCTCCACCTTACCTGTCACCCTAGACCCACAACTGCATCTTGCCATCTTTATGTAATACATGTATCACTAGCCACTTTAAACTATGCCACTTTATGTTTATATACCCTACATTACTCATCTCATATGTATATACTGTACTCTATACCATCTACTGCATCTTGCCTATGCCGTTCTGTACTATCACTCATTCATACATCTTTATGTACATATTCTTTATCCCTTTACACTTGTGTGTATAAGGTAGTAGTTGTGAAATTGTTAGGTTAGATTACTCGTTGGTTATTACTGCATTGTCGGAACTAGAAGCACAAGCATTTTGCTACACTCGCATTAACATCTGCTAACCATGTGTATGTGACAAATACAATTTGATTTGATTTGAATTTGCTTACTGCCCCAATAGAGCCACAGATGATGCAATCGCTGCCACACTGCACTCTGCCGTATCCCATCTGGACAAGAGGAATACCTATGTAAGAATGCTGTTCATCGACTACAGCTCAGCATTCAACACCATAGTACCCTCCAAGCTCATCATCAAGCTGTTCAACTGGGTCCTGGACATCCTGACGGGTCGCCCCCAGGTGGTGAAGGTAGGAAACAACATCCCCTCCTGTACTCCCTGTTCACCCATGACTGCGTGGCCAAGCACGCCTCCAACTCAATCATCAAGTTTGCAGATGACACAACAGTAGTAGGCTTGATTACCAACAACGATGAGATAGCCTACAGGGAGGTGAGGGCTCTGGGAGTGTGGTGACAGGAAAATAACCTCTCACTCAACGTCAACAAAACTAAGGAGATGATCGTGGACTTCAGGAAACAGAAACACCTCTAAGGCTACTGTGTGCTCTTCTTGATGTTGTTAGGAGAATGTGACTGTGGAAGAATGGCTGGTGCTGTCTCTCTATGTTGCTTTTCTAAATGTAATAAAAAGTAAATACATGTAAATATGATGTTTGAACAGGGCTGGACTTTGCAGGGTTTTTACTGGAAACCCTGTGGGTAAACATGGTGGAGATACCATGTACTTTTCTGCTTATTTATCACTTCACTGAAAGTATTGATTATGTAATAGACATGTACCACTGTCTCACCCTACACTGTTTAGTGCCAAAGAAAGGGTTTCCTCCTCTGCTGTAGTTGAGGGCTAAATCACCATAAGAGATATTTCTATATAAATCACAAGCTCTACAGCCAGGACATTAGATCAAATACAGGATGACAATATTACTCTGTCGACTCTAAATGGATTCATGTTATTTCTCTCTTCTCAAGTTCCATGGTCGGGTTCCGGTTAAATGAGATACAATAAAATTTTGTGGCTTTCGTTATGTTTTTTGCCCTCAGAATGCCCTGTATCCTTTGAAATTATCCAATCTCCTGATAATGGAGGCTAGGTTTTCAGAACCAGAAAATGTTTAAATAATACATGTACACAGTCATGTGATCAGACACACCATTGTGTGGTCACAGTCTTGTGATCAGACACAGCATTGTGTGGTCACAGTCTTGTGATCAGACACACCATTGTGTGGTCACAGTCATGTGATCAGACACACCATTGTGTGGTCACAGTCTTGTGATCAGACACACCATTGTGTGGTCACAGTCATGTGATCAGACACACCATTGTGTGGTCACAGTCATGTGATCAGACACACCATTGTGTGGTCCACTTGCAGTAAGAAGCAATGAGAAAGCTGTAATTGTCACATTTATTTATTAGTCACTAGTTTTATACATGTTATCTTTTTCATTTAATGAGTTATAACAATTTCAACATGATACATAATTCCAAAGTAATGACAATTACAACCTTATACAAGGAAATTATGAAGACATTCTCAGAAGAGTACAAAAGTATTGTTGAAACCAACATTGAAAAAGTATTGAGCTATTATCTTTAACAAAATGTGTGACAAGTGAAACCAAAGACAAGTGATCAAAATTCAAAGTAACAAAAACGTAGAACACAATAGTACATGTTTTGAATGATATGTTGACAGTTGCATCTACAAAGTTCTATTGAACCTTTATTTTATCAGGAAGTCCCAAAGTCTCAGAGAAATGCAGAAAATACAAAGGATATCATAAGGTGTGTTGTGTGTGTTACGTGTGTTGTGTGTGTGTTGTGTGTGTTGTGTGTGTGTTGTGTGTGTTACGTGTGTTGTGTGTGTTGTGTGTGTTGTGTGTGTTACGTGTGTTACGTGTGTTGTGTGTGTTGTGTGTGTTGTGTGTGTGTGTGTGTTACGTGTGTTGTGTGTGTTGTGTGTGTGTTACGTGTGTTGTGTGTGTTGTGTGTGTTGTGTGTGTTGTGTGTGTTACGTGTTTTGTGTGTGTTGTGTGTGTGTGTTACGTGTGTTGTGTGTGTGTTACGTGTGTTGTGTGTGTGTTGTGTGTGTTACGTGTGTTGTGTGTGTTGTGTGTGTTACGTGTGTTGTGTGTGTTACGTGTGTTGTGTGTGTGTTGTGTGTGTTACGTGTGTTGTGTGTGTTGTGTGTGTGTGTTACGTGTGTTGTGTGTGTGTTACGTGTGTTATGTGTGTTGTGTGTCCACCTTGCAACCAGGCACCGACATCTGACTGCCACTGTGGGTAGAGTTAAGTCACAGGGCCTTCATCTTTAAAAAAAACTTTATCTAACTAGGCAAATCAGTTAAGAACAAAATCGTATTTACAACGACAGCCTACCCCGACGCTGGGCCAATCGTCATGCAGCCTGGATTCAAACCAGGTACTACAGTGACGCCTCAAGCACTGAGATGCAGTGTCTTAGACCGCTGTGCCACTCAGGAGCCCAAATGATAGAATAACAAACGTTATACGGAGTTCCACACGACTGTATGGGGTGGTTATGTAGATATATAGAGGGCTGATGGTGAGGCAAGATGGGATACACACGACTGTATGGGGTGGTTATGTCGATATATAGAGGGCTGATGGTGAGGCAAGATGGGATACACACGGCTGTATGGGGTGGTTATGTAGATATATAGAGGGCTGATGGTGAGGCAAGATGGGATACACACGGCTGTATGGGGTGGTTATGTAGATATATAGAGGGCTGATGGTGAGGCAAGACGGGATACACACGACTGTATGGGGTGGTTATGTAGATATATAGAGGGCTGATGGTGAGGCAAGATGGGATACACACGACTGTATGGGGTGGTTATGTAGATATATAGAGGGCTGATGGTGAGGCAAGATGGGATACACACGGCTGTATGGGGTGGTTATGTAGATATATAGAGGGCTGATGGTGAGGCAAGATGGGATACACACGGCTGTATGGGGTGGTTATGTTGTTATATAGAGGGCTGATGGTGAGGCAAGACGGGACACACACGACTGTATGGGGTGGTTATGTAGATATATAGAGGGCTGATGGTGAGGCAAGATGGGATACACACGGCTGTATGGGGTGGTTATGTAGATATATAGAGGGCTGATGGTGAGGCAAGACGGGATACACACGACTGTATGGGGTGGTCAGGTAGATATATAGAGGGCTGATGGTGAGGCAAGATGGGATACACACGGCTGTATGGGGTGGTTATGTAGATATATAGAGGGCTGATGGTGAGGCAAGACGGGATACACACGGCTGTATGGGGTGGTTATGTAGATATATAGAGGGCTGATGGTGAGGCAAGATGGGATACACACGGCTGTATGGGGTGGTTATGTAGATATATAGAGGGCTGATGGTGAGGCAAGATGGGATACACACGGCTGTATGGGTTGGTTATGTTGTTATATAGAGGGCTGATGGTGAGGCAAGATGGGATACACACGGCTGTATGGGGTGGTTATGTAGATATATAGAGGGCTGATGGTGAGGCAAGATGGGATACACACGACTGTATGGGGTGGCTAGGTAGTTATATAGAGGGCTGATTGTGAGGCAAGCTGAGATACACACGGCTGTATGGGGTGGCTAGGTAGTTATATAGAGGGCTGATTGTGAGGCAAGCTGAGATACACACGGCTGTATGGGGTGGCTAGGTAGTTATATAGAGGGCTGATTGTGAGGCAAGCTGGTCTTCAAGAGAAAAAACATGTACCTTTGTCTGAGAACAGGTAATCTACCCTGAAATGCCTGAAAGACACTAAGGTTAGAGCAACATACATACAGACATACATCAGCATTTGAAAACAGTGGCCAGGTTAACAAGCATGGATTGCTGTCATACCTTGTCCATTACAAGGTAAAGAAACCAATGTGTCATTTTGTCATTTAGGTGGACTATCCTTAAAAGGGCATAGTTGTGTTCTTCCCAATACAATACTACTGGATGTATTTGCAACACAATCTCCTATTACTCAACCAGACATCATCATCATCAGTCTGGGATAACTTGACAAGATCGTTTTTAGACATGAACTCTTTCAAAGCTTCATTTCCTGCTTTCTGAATCTTTTCCAGTACCTCCTTTTCTGAAATGATCCATGTTCTAAGATGTTTTTTCATTTTTAGATGGTTCTCATTTTTCTTAACTGTTTCCCAGACTGCTGTCAAGGCTGCACTGAATGAGGGCTTCCATTCCTCTAACAGGTGTCTGATAAAATGGTAAATTAAATCACGCGAATGGAGGCCTGTCAAGGCTTCTCTGGTGAACTTGGTCAGTATTTCAACATTGTTTCTGTTCATCATCTCGATCAGAAAGTTCTCCAGTATGGTGAAGAGAGGGATGGCATACTCAATCACACTCTTCACTCCTTCATGTTCGTAGGGAAACCCTCCAGTGTGCATGGATATCACCTGGCAGGACTCATCAAAGACTGGGGAGCCAGAAGCTCCATGGAAGAGGCAGGTGTCATAGGTCATTTCAGTGCTGTCTGGTTTCATGAGCATGTCATACTTCTCTCTATTCTCTTCTATGGATGTATTGATCAGCATATCCATTCTGTCATTTTTCCCAGTCTCTCTTCGGAAAGCCTCACCTCTTCTTTCTCTCTCAATAATGGTGGTGAAGTCCATTTGTTTCTCTCCTCCACCTGGGTGTCCAATGAGACAGACTCTACCTGTCTTTGGATCTGGGCTAGATCTACAGAGAAGACCGGTGGAGGTGTCAACGTCCTGAAGCTCTAGTACAGCAAAGTCCACATGTCGTCCACATTTGACATCAGTCAATTGAAAGTCAATGATCTCTGGTTTTACTTCAATCACCTTCACACCTGAACCATTGGGATTTTCTTTGTTGAATGTGGCAGTTACTTTGGCTAATATCTGGTAATTTCTATCAACATACGCGATTTCATCTTTAATAAACAAATGTGCATTTGTCAGAATGTAATGATCAAACAGCAGGAAGCCAGTGCCTTGCCCGACCCCCTCGACAACGATCATACAGACTGAGTCACTCAGTTCCATCAGCTTCTTTACTGTGTAGACTTCAGAGAACCCCTTGGTGCTCTTTCCAAATTCCCCCCTTAAATGACTTAGTACCCCAGAATATTTCTTCTTATTGTACCTCTTCTTCATCTGTTTCACAAAATCAGCAAACTGGTGGCGAAGAATCTTCAAAGTCTCAGCAGAATCTGGCACTGTGACTGAATGTTTCTGTTTTTTGGGGGGCTCCCCTGCAGCTGATGTTTCAATGCTTGTGTTAGACATGGGGAGTTGTATGGAGTTAGTCTCGTCTTCTTTCTGAAGGTTAGAGCCAGCTTGTGGAGGGGCAGTTGGAGCCTGTGTGGCGTTTCTCTCTTCCAGGATCATTTTGAAGTTTTGTTTATCCAGACAGTCAACTAGTACATTCATCTCAACATACCTCGGTTGATCTGATTCCGATTCAACGAGAGTGAAAGTTTGAATGAACACATTGTCATGGAAGCGTCCATCTCTTGTTAGTGCCGTCTCCACTGTCTTGAAATCAATGAAAATGACATTAATATGAATACGCATACACTGCCTTCAGAGAGTATTCAGACCCCTTGACTTTTTCTACATTTTGTTATGTTTCAGCCTTATTCTCAAATGTATTAAATAAAAAAGATCCTCAGCAATCTACACACAATACCCCATAATGATGAATCAAAAACGGGTGTAGAAATGTTTTAAAATTTATTGAGAAAAAAACGACAGAAATACCTTATTTACATAAGTATTCAGACCCTTTGGTATGAGACTCAGAATTGAGACAGAATTGTGTCGAAGCACAGATCTGGGGAAGGGTACCAAAACATTTCTGCAGCATTGAAGGTCCCTAAGAACACAGTGGCCTCCATCATTCTTAAATGGAAGAAGTTTGGAACCACCAAGACTCTCCATAGTGCTGGCCGCCCGGCCAAACTGAGAAATCGGGGGAGAAGAGCCTTGGTCGGGGAGGTGACCAAGAACCCTATGGTCACTCTGACAGAGCTCTAGAGTTCCCCTGTGGAGATGGGAGAAGCTTCCAGAAGGACAACCATCTCTGCAGTACTCGACCAATCAGGCATTTATGGTAGAGTGGCCAGATGGAAGACACTCCTCAGTAAAAGGCACATGACAGCCAGCTTGGAGTTTGCCAAAAGGCACCTAAAAACTCTCAGACCATGAGAAAAAATATTATTTGGCCTGAATGCCAAACGTCACTTCTGGAGGAAACCTGGCACCATCCCTACAGTGAAGCACTGTGGTGGTGGCAGCATCATGTTGTGGGTATGTTTTTCAGCGGCAGGAACTGGGAGACTAGTCAGGATCGAGGGAAAGATGAACGGAGCAAAGTACAGAGAGATCCTTGATGACAACCTGCTCCAGAGAGCTCAGGACCTCAGACTGGGGTGAAGGTTCCCCTTCCAACAGGACAACGACCCTAAGCACACAGCCAAGACAACGCAGGAGTGGCGACTTGACAAGTCTCTGAATGTCCTTGAGTGGCCCAGCCAGAGCCCGGACTTGAACCCAATCGAACATCACTGGAGAGACCTGAAAATAGCTGTGCAGCAACGCTCCCCATCCAACCTGACAGAGCTTGAGAGGCTCTGCAGAGAAGAATGGGAGAAATTCCCCAAATACAGGTGTGCCAAGCTTGTAGCGTCATACCCAAGAAGACTCTAGGCTGTAATCGCTGCCAAAGGTGCTTCAACAAAGTACTGAGTAAAGGGTCTGAATACTTATGTAAATGTGATATTTCCGTTTTCTTTTTTATATAAATTAGAAACAATTTCGAAAAACATTTTCACTCATTATGGAGTATTGTGTGTAGATCGATGAGAAGAAAAAAAACAATTTAATCAATTTTAGAATCAGGCTGTAACGTAACAAAATGTGGAAAAGGTCAAGGGGTCTGAAAACTTTCCGAAGGCAATGTATGTACACTTACATTGACACATAGGTGTACACTGAATATACATGACTACACAAAAATAAACAAATTGCAATGCACTTATTTTAACTCATATCTATAGTATTTATTTATAATATTTATATTGTAGACTCGCAAAAAACATGTTTTTAATTTTTATATGACTTAAAAGCAATATACTCAAAAATAGCTAATTTTGTATTGCCCTCATACAGTTGAAGTCAGAAGTTAACATGCACTTATGTTGGAGTCATTAAAACTCGTTTTTCAACCGCTCCACAAATTTCTTGTTAACAAACTATAGTTTTGGCAAGTCGGTTAGGACATCTACTTTGTGCATGACACAAGTAATTTTTCCAACAATAGTTTACAGACAGATTATTTCACTGATAATTCACTGTATCACAATTCCAGTTGGTCAGAAGTTTACATACTCTAAGATGTCTGTGCCTTTTAACAGCTTAGAAAATTCCAGAAAATGATGTCATGGCTTTAGAAGCTTCTGACAGGCAAATTGACCTAATTTGAGTCAATTGGAGGTGTACCTGTAGATGTATTTCAAGGCCTAACTTCACACAGTGCCTATTTGCTTGACATCGTGGGAAAATCAAAAGAAATCAGCCAAGAACTCAGAAAAAAAATTGTAGACCTCCACAAGTCTGGTTCATCCTCTAGAGCAATTTCCAAACGCCTGAAGGTACCTGTCGTGGCTGAATCAGAATGAGTTGGGTGTTATTGATAAGATGTTTTATTTTCATCATATGCTTCTGAGATACTTGTCATTAGAATGGTGCCCTTTGGACTATTTGGTTGGCAGTTGCATTTTCCCTTCTGAGCTAGGACTTAGTCACTTGGGTCCCAGAGAGGGGAGAGGTCAGGCTTGTCTTCATATGTCAATGTATCTGTTAAACCATGTGGTGCTATGTAGAATATCAGTGGGGGGAAGGAGTAAGGCAGTGTTTGGAACCATTGTATGTCCCCTCTGAGGTTGCCCTTATCTTGATCTGGTATATGACCTAAGAGGCTCACTGTCTTCAGTGAGTTTGTCCAGGTTTGGGAGTATCTAGGATTGACAGTTGATATATGCCATTGGATGAGGAAATGTTTTGGTAGACAGTGAAGTACCAAGCATGAGATTGAAACCTTGTCTTGGGAGATCAAACTGAACAATGATTTATAGCTGATGCTGTCTAGCTATGGGATACTCCTCTTTCAAGTAAGACGTTCTTTGTAAGTTGAGAGGGGTGTATCTTGGCTATAAATGAAACTAAGAATTGTTTTGTAAGGACTCTCAGAGAATTCATTTATAGACACTGAATTGATCTGAGAGTCAAAAAAGGGCTTTGGTGAAGGTTATATATTATTAAAGATGGAATATATAATTTAACTCTTGACTTGTGTGTGGTTGTCTCTCTCTCTCTCTTTATTGAGTAATACAGGAAATTACCACGACATACCCCACTCATCTATACAAACAATAGTACGCAAGTATAAACACAATGGGACCATGCAGCCGTCATACAACTCAGGAAGGAGACGCGTTCTGTCTCCTGGAGATGAACGTACTTTGGTGCGAAAAGTGCAAATCAATCCCAGAACAACAGCAAAGGACCTTGTGAAGATGCTGGAGGAAACAGGTACAAAAGTATCTATATCCACAGTAAAATTAGTACAATATCGACATAGCCTGAAAGGCCACTCAGCAAGGAAGAAGCCACGGCTCCAAAACAGTCATAAAAAAGCCAGACTATGGTTTGCAACAGCACATCGTACAAAAGATCGTACTTTTTTGGAGAAATGTCTTCTGGTCTGATGAATCAAAATTAGAACTGTTTGGCCATAATGACCATCGTTATTTTTGGAGGAAAAAGAGGACCGCTTACAAGCCGAAGAACACCATCCCAACCGTGAAGCGCGGGGGTGGCAACATCATGTTGTGGGGGTGCTTTGCTGCAGGAGGGACTGGTGCACTTCACAAAATAGATGGCATCATGAGGAAAGAAAATTAGGTGGATATATTGAAGCAACATCTCAAGACATCAGTCAGGAAGTTAAGGCTGGGTCGCAAACGTGTCTTCGAAATGGACAATGACCCCAAGAATACTTCCAAAGTTGTGGCAAAATGGCTTAAGGACAACAAAGTCAAGGTATTGGAGTGGCCATCACAAAGCCCTGACCTCAATCCCATAGAAAATTTGTGGGCAGAACTGAAAAAGCGTGTGCGAGCAAGGAGGCCTACAAACCTGACTCTGTTTCACCATCTCTGTCAGAAGGAATGCAAAATTCACCCAACTTATTCTGGGAAGCTTGTGGAAGGCTACCCGAAATGTTTGACCCAAGTTAAACAATTTATAGGCAATGCTACCAAGTACTAATTGAGTGAATGTAAACTTCTGACCCACTGGGAATGTGATGAAAGAAATAAAAGCTGAAATAAATCACTCTCTACTATTATACTGATATTTTACATTCTTAAAATAAAGTGTGGATCCTAACTGATCTAAGAAAGGACATTTTTACAAGAATTAAATGTCAGGAATTGTGAATAACTGAGTTTAAATGTATTTGGCTAAGGTGTAGGTAAACTTCCGACTTCAACTGTACATACTATTTGTATGGCTTCCTGCTAGAGAGTAGAGAGTACTCATGGTGGAATCATTTAGAGCTACAGAGCCTTCAGAAAGTATTCTATTCATACCTGTTGACTAATTCCACATTTTGTTGTGTTACAGCCTGAATTCAAAATGGATTCATTTGATGTTTTTTTCTCAACCATCTACACACAATACCCCATAATGACAAAGTGAAAACATGTTTTTAGACATTTTTACAAATGTATTGAAAATGAAATACAGAAATCTCATGTATATGAGTATTCACACCCCTGAGTAAATACTTTGCAGAAGCACCTTTGGTGGATATTACAGCTTTGAGTCGTCTTGGATATGCCTGTATCAGCTTTACACATCTGGATTTGGGAATTGTCTCCCATTCTTTCTTGCAGATTTTCTCAAGCTCTGTTAAGTGAACAGCAAATCTTCAAGTCTTTCCACCAATTTTCAATGGGATTCAAGTCTGGGCTGTGGCAGGGCCACTCAATGACTTTAACATTCTTGTTCTGAAGTCATTCTAGCGTTGCTTACAGCGTTGGCTGTATGCTTGGGGTCATTGTCCTACTAGAACGTAAATCTTCGCCCCAGTTTAAGGTCATTTGCACTCTGAAGCAGGTTCTCATCAGGCCAAAGAGTAAAATATTTGTCTCAGACAACAGAATCTTTTGCCTTATGATCTCAGAGTCTTTCGTGTGCCTTTTGGCAAACTCCCAGCCTGCTGTCACGTGCCTTTTTCTCAGGAGTGGCTTCCATCTGGCCACTCTCCCATAAAGCCCAGATTGGTGAAGTGCTGTAGAGACTGTTGTCCTTCTGGCAGGTTCTCCCATCTCAGCCAAGGAACTCTGTATTTCTGTCAGAGTGGTCATTGGGTTCTTGGTCACCTCCCTGACCAAGGTCCTTCTTTCCCCGGTTGATCAGTTTGTTTTACTTCCATATGTTTTCCATTTCCTAATGATGGAGACCGCTGTGCTCTTGGAAACGTTCAACATTCTAGAAATGATTTTTATACCCTTCCCCAGATATATGCCTCATTACAATTCTATCTTGGAGATCTACGGACAGTTCCTTGGACTTCATGGTTTAGTTTCTGCTCTGACATGCACTGTGAACTGTGGGACCTTATAGACGTGTGTTTCTTTCTTAATCAAGTCCAAACAATTGAATTGGCCACAGGTGGACTCCAATCAAGTTGTAGTGATCTCAAGGATAATCAAAGGAAATTGGATGCACCTGAGCTCAATTTGGAGTGTAATAGCAAAGGGGTGTGAATACTTATGTAAATGAGATATTTCTGTATTTTATTTTCAATATATTTGTAAAATTTTTCGAAAAACATGTCTTCACTTTGTCATTATGGGGTACTGTGTTTAGATGGGTGAGAAAAAACAAACCATTTTATCCATTTTGAATTCAGGCTGTAATACAACAACATGTGGAATAAGTCAAGGGGTATGAATACTTTCTGACAGCTCTGTATGTTTCCAGCTCATGCATATCAATATAGCATGTGCTTTCATAATATATGCCATTTAGCAGAAGATTTTATCCACAAAATATACATTTCTCTAATTTAATAAATAATTATCTGTTACTTTTATTATGAAAATTGAAAACAAAAAAATTGAAAACAAAACATAAATTGATCAAACCAATACTTCATGGTTGATTACAAATGAATGTGTTATAAACATTATACTTACCATGCGATCATTAGGCTCAGTCATCTTCATCTTCTTCCTCTTTTGATCTGGCGATGAATCACTCTGGAAGAGAAAAATAACAGAAGTTTGAAGGTTCTAAAGAAAATACAATATGGACTTTCAGAATATGAAATACCATGTTGATCATGATAATATGGATACACATACACTACATGACCAAAAGGATCTGGACAACCCTTCTACATACACACCACAATATGTGGATACCCCTTCAAATTAGTGGATTCAGCTATTTCAGCCACACCTGTTACTGACAGGTGTATAATATTGAGCAAACAGCCATTCAAACGCCATGGACAAACATTGACAGTAGAATGGCCCATACTGAAAAGCTCAGTGACTTTCAACGTGGCACCGTCATAGGATGCCACCTTTCCAACAAGTCAGTTTGTCAACATTTCTGACCTGCTAGAGCTTCCCCGGTCAACTGTAAGTACTGTTATTGTGAAATGGAAACATCTAGGAGCAACAACGGCTCAGCTGCGAAGTGGTAGGCCACACAAGCGCACAGAACGGAACACATAAAAGCACGTAAAAATTGTCTGTCCTTGGTTGCAACACTCACAACCGAGTTCCAAACTGCCTCTGCAAGCAACATCAGCTCAAGAACTGTTCGTCGGGAGCTTCATGAAATGGGTTTCTATGGCCGAACAGCCACACACAAGCCTAAGATCACCATGTGCAATGCCAAGCATTGGCTGGAGGGGTGTAAAGCTCGCCGCCATTGGACTCTGGAGCAGTGGAAAGGCGTTCTTTGGAGTGATGAATCATGCTTCACCATCTGGCAGTCCGACAGACAAATCTGGGTTTGGCAGATGCTAGGAGAACGCTACCTGCCCGAATGCATAGTGCCAACTGTAAAGTTTGATGGAGGAAGAATTGTCACACCCTGATCTGTTTCACCTGTCTTTGTGATTGTCTCCACCCCCCTCTAGGTGTTGCCCATCTTCCCCATTATCCCCTGTGGATTTATACCTGTGTTCTCTGTTTGTCTGTTGCCAGTTCCTTTAGTTTGTCAAACCTACCAGCGTTTGTTTCCCTGCTCCTGTCTGTTTTCCTGCTCCTGTATTCTAGTCCCTCCCGGTTTTGACCGTTCTGCCTTCCCTGACCCTTAGACTGCCTGCCCTGACCCTTAGACTGCCTGCCCTGACCCTTAGACTGCCTGCCCTGACCCTTAGACTGCCTGCCCTGACCCTGACTGCCGTTTTGTACCTCCCCCCTTCTGGATTACTGACCCTGAGACTACCCGCCGTTCTAAACCCTTTACACCCTCTCTGGATTACTGACCCTGAGCCTGACTGCCGTTTTGTACCCCCCCCCCCCCCCCCCCCCCCCGTTCTGGATTACTGACCCTGAGACTACCCGCCATTCTGGACCCTTTACACCCTCTCTGGATTATTGACCCCTGCCTGCCTTGACCTGTTGTTTGCCTGCCCCTGTTGTTGTAATAAAGTCTTGTTACTTCTACATCGTCTGCATCTGGGTCTTACCTAAACGTGATAAGAATAATGGTCTGGGGCTGTTTGTCATGGTTCGGGCTAGTGAAGATAAATCTTAACGCTATAGCATACAATGACATTCTAGACAATTCTGTGCTTCCAACTTTTGTGGCAACAGTTTAGGGAAGGCCCTTTCCTGTTTCAGCATGACTATGCCTCCGTGCACAAAGCTTGGTAAATACAGAAATTGTTTGTTGAGGTCGGTGTGGAAGAACTTGACTGGCTTGCACAGAGCCCTGACCTCAACCCCATCGAACACCTTTGGGATGAATTGGAACGCTGACTGCGAGCCAGGCCTAACCGCCCAACATCAGCGCCCAACCTCACTAATGCTCTTGTGGCTGAATGGAAGCAAGTCCCCCCTGCAGCAATGTTCCAACATCTAGTGGAAAGCCTTCCCAGAAGAGTGGAGGCTGTTATAGCAGAAATGTTCCAACATCTTTGGGAAAGCCTTCCCAGAAGAGTGGAGGCTGTTATAGCAGCAATGTTCCAACATCTTTTGGAAAGCCTTCCCAGAAGAGTGGAGGCTGTTATAGCAGCAAAGGGGGGACCAACTCCATATTAATGCCAATGATTTTGGAATGAGATGTTCGATGAGCAGTGTCCACATACTTTTGGTCATGTTTGGGGTGGCAGGTAGCCTAGTGCTAGTTGTCATTCATATCAGGCATCCTGAACAACAACTTTAATTTGATCAAAAATAGTAAATATGATGCTTTTATTATGTGACCCATCAAAAGGCATGCATAGATTGCAACTAAAACAAAAAAATACTTATTTTTCACAAATACATGTATTAACTTACATTGCTGTCAAGAGGCTCAGATTTCACCATGGCTGCCATTGGACCTGTGAAATCATTATTCAAAAAAATATTATTTGATAATTTATGGTTGACAATAACAGGTAGGTTGCAGGGTTTTTAATAAAGAGCAAAATACTGCAAGATACACCAGTACCTTTCTTCTGTCTTTGGCTTGTAAAATAGACACAACAAGCCTACTGTATTGATAGCTCCAATGGCGCTCAATGAGTTAAGTTGACTCCAACTAGTTGCAAAGTAAGTTGTGATTGTATAGTATCCTACAGCTTGTAGGTTTATTTATTCTCCAATTAGAAGTGACTGGCAGACACAAGTGAAAACAATTCATTCAAGAAAGGAATTGATTAACAGATGTCTGTGATGGCTATCTTAGTGGGACTAGCATCAACACAATGCCAAAGACTTGAGACTTTACTTTCATCAAACTTCATTGTTCTAATTCTGATTGTGGTGTTTCTTCACTAAAGTCAATCTCAACCTTTGTTGTTAGCAACTACAGCTTTCATTGGTAACTCTCTAGGATAGTGTGTAGATGCTCAACAACAGACACTGCTGTTGTGTTCCCCTGATGTACAGACCACTGATGTTCTGCTGTTGTGTTCCCCTGATGTACAGACCACTGATGTTCTGCTGTTGTGTTCCCCTGATGTACAGACCACTGATGTTCTGCTGTTGTGTTCCCCTGATGTACAGACCACTGATGTTCTACTGTTGTGTTCCCCTGATGTACAGGCCACTGATGTACTGCTGTTGTGGTTTATGATGATGATACTGTCTTGGTGTTTGAAGAAGAGGAAGCCCAGTGATTGGTTAAGAGACGTCTTTTCAACCTAAAAGGTGTATTTTCAACGTCTTGTGTTCGTACCGAGGACTCCTTTGACTTTGTGCTCTCGTTTCAGCGGTTAGGATGGTGGATCAGGCTGGCAACAAACTAGGAGTGGTTCAATGAATTGAACATCATTTAATGGACTCAACAGAACAAAGTTTACGGCGTGAACAAAAAGAAACACAATCACATATCAATTATAACATGGGTTCTCACTATAAGAGTAGACTAGTTATGATAGATCAAATGTGATTTGGAGGGGGACCACATTTTAGATACGGATACTCTTCCCCTTTGTTTCAGAACATTTTGTGAAATATAATTTCCACCCTGTACATGTATCAACTCATTGTAATTGTATTAATATAATGACCTGATGTAAAGACATGAACAATAACAAGACCAACCGTCATTGTAATTCTAGCATTCACAATTGGCCCAGCGTCATCCGGGTTAGGCCCAGCGTCATCCGGGTTAGGCCCAGCGTCATCCGGGTTAGGCCCAGCGCCATCCGGGTTAGGCCCAGCGCCATCCGGGTTAGGCCCAGCGTCATCCGGGTTAGGCCCAGCGTCATCCGGGTTAGGCCCAGCGTCATCCGGGTTAGGCCCAGCGTCATCCGGGTTAGGCCCAGCGCCATCCGTGTTACCGTCATCCGGGTTAGGCCCAGCGCCATCCGGGTTAGGCCCAGCGCCATCCGGGTTACCGTCATCCGGGTTAGGCCCAGCGTCATCCGGGTTAGGCCCAGCGCCATCCGGGTTACCGTCATCCGGGTTAGGCCCAGCGTCATCCGGGTTAGGCCCAGCGCCATCCGGGTTACCGTCATCCGGGTTAGGCCCAGCGCCATCCGGGTTAGGCCCACCGTCATCCGGGTTAGGCCCAGCGTCATCCGAGTTAGGCCCAGCGTCATTCGGGTTAGGACCAGCGTCATCCGAGTTAGGCCCAGCGCCATCCGGGTTAGGCACAACGTCATCCGGGTTAGGCCCAGCGTCATCCGGGTTAGGCCCAGCGTCATCCGGGTTAGGCCCAGCGTCATCCGGGTTAGGCCCAGCGTCATCCGGGTTAGGCCCAGCGTCATCCGGGTTAAGCCGTCATTGTAATTAAGAATTTGTTCTTAACTGACTAGCCTAGTTTAATTTTTAATTTTTTTATGTTTGCCTTGATGACTGCTTTGCATTATTCTACAATGTAGAAAATAGTCAAAATAAAGAAAACCCCTTGAATGAGCAGGTGTTCTAAAACATTTGACCGGTGGTGTGTATAGTGTACTGTATAAACGCACCCCCCCCCCCCCCCCCATGCAGTGAGCGTAACATACCTGCCCCACCCTCAACTTCTGGAAAGGTCCTGTCTAAACCATGCCCCACCCTCAACTTCTGGAAAGGTCCTGTCTAAACCAGATGGTAGTAAATTAATAAAGCAACTGTCTTGTTGGTCAGGCTATAGAAGGTAATGGAGAGAGATATAATTATAATAACAATTAGAAAATCACCTTGTTTTACATTTTACAATTTAGTTGAGTAGACAGTCATATGTGAAAATGCCAAATGATTACTCAAATGTGACCCAAACGGTCTCTTATGAGGACATGATTGATAAACTTGTGTTATTACCACCCTACTAGTCCGTACAACAGGTGTGTTCAAAAGACAAGTGGTCAATTATTGAAAAGTTTTGGATTGATTAACTTGTGTTATTACCTATTGTGTAACAACACAGGGTGTGTTCGTAAATTCAATCTGGAGTGCCAGAGTGCGCGTTTGTAAATTCAATCTGGAGTGCCAGAGTGCGCGCTGGCAGTTGGTAAATTCAGAGCATTGTCAGATTATCCGGTCATATATTCAGAGTGTTGTCAGATTGCCCGTTCGTAAATTCAGAGTGTTGTCAGATTATCCGGTCATATATTCAGAGTGTTGTCAGATTGCCCGTTCATAAATTCAGAGTGTTGTCAGATTATCCGGTCATATATTCAGAGTGTTGTCAGATTGCCCGTTCATAAATTCAGAGTGTTGTCAGATTATCCGGTCATATATTCAGAGTGTTGTCAGATTGCCCGTTCGTAAATTCAGAGTGTTGTCAGATTATCCAGTCATATATTCAGAGTGTTGTCAGATTGCCCGTTCGTAAATTCAGAGCGTTTCGCTCACACTGGACGTTCTGGTCGAGGAGTAGCGTTGATCTGAGCGTTCTGCCCTCACAACGGTAGTCAAGCACCCAAGCTAACTGGCTAACTGGCTAACGATGGCTAGCTTGCTAGCTACTTCCAGACACAAATGAGAGAACACCTCACTCTGATCATTTTACTTAACCTAGCAGAGCTGGTAAAGCTGTTTTCATGTTATCCAGAGCGTTGGTGACGGTAAGTATGCTGTTGGCAACAATAACTACGCTTTTTCTGCCGACGTTTACCGACACCGGCCATATTCAACGGGTGTTGAGCGTTCTTATTAAATTCAACAGTTATTCTGCTCTCTGACACACTCGGATGAGAGTGCTCTGAAATCGGAGTAGCTAGCCAGAGTGAATTTACGAACGCACCGTTAATGTGACATTCAGGGCTCTATTTTAACAAACCTAATGCAATGGTAAATCTCAGCCCTGGCGGTAGCGTTATAGGTGCGGGAGTGTGTCCCTAATATTTGTTTATATTTTCACAACCTGAAAGAGCTGGGTTTTCACTAAAGTGCTGGGTTTTGCATTAAATAGGCGCAATATTTGTAATGATGCATTTGGCGATATTCAATTAATTCGTACATAAGGTAAACCAAATCATTCACTGGGGAAGTTGATACATGTAGGCTCGTCATACATAGACCATGCCCAGCACTTTGTTCAATTCATCAAATCAGTTGTTTTCTTGCTCAAACCGTGAGCAACAAAACACCTGTCAAAGTCAGACATTTCTCTCAAAAGGATGCCGATTCGCACGGGACTAGTATTATCAGAGGACTTTGCAGCTGGTGGTGTAAAGTACCGAAGTATAAATAATTTTAAGTACTACTCGTTTTTTGGGGGTATCTGTACTTTACTATTTATATTTTTGACAACTTTTACAATTACTTCACTACATTCCTAAAGAAAACGTGGTACTTTTTACTCCTTACACTTTCCCTGACACGTAAAAGTACTCGTTACATTTTGAATGCTTAGCAGGACAGGAAAATGGTTCCATTCACATTCTTATCAAGAGAACATCCCTGGTCATCCCTACTGCATCTGATCTGGTGGACTCACTAAACACAAATGCTTTGTTTGTAAATGATGTCTGAGTGTTTAACTGTGCCCCTGGCTATCCCTAAATAATAATAATAAAAATCGTTGCTTAATATAATACATGTTTAATGATTTATACTTTTACTTGTGATATTTAAGTTCATTTAAAACCAAATACTTTTAGACTTTTACTCAAGTAGTATTTTACTGGGTGACTTTCACTTTCACTTGAGTAATTTTTTATCAATGTATCTTTACTTTTACTCAAGTATGAAAATTGGGTATTTTTTCCACCACTGCTCTCCTGCCATGTACAAATGTATGACATGGCAGATTCGGACGGGACTAAAATTACAGATGTGCTGTTTTGTGCTGGAGCACATCATTACATTACCTGACCTCTCCCAGTAAAACTAATCTGGTCTGAATAGAGCTACTGACTCTTCTCTCACCCTTCACCCCACCCTGACTACATCGCACCAAACGACGAGTATCACACACCGGGATCTTCCCCCTCAACTGGTTCTCCTTCACATTTACAGCTCCCCCGGTAATCACTCCTTTAAATGGCGCTCTGTTCCGAAGAGCAAATCAAACAACCGATCTTGTCCCGAGTTGCGTGATATTGAGCGCCAGATCCCTCCAAGGCGGAAGAAGTACACATCACAAGCCCACTACAGATTACCTTCACTGACTCAACTCATTTTACACCCACACTGAAACTACAAAAGAACCCGCCAAAAAACAAATGGACCCGCCAAAAAGGCCAGGATCTACTCTCCAAAAATGTCCCTCCTACTGGCCCAGATTCTTCTTTAACATGTCCGTTTATGTGAGGCTCAGGTTCCCGAGCTCTTCACTACACCTTCCACTTCACGTAACTCGTCCTCACTCACTTCCATTTCACTTCCAGCCCTCGACATTGTGTTTCTACTTGACACCAGTCTCCCCCCCACTTAAACAACAACTAGCCTACAGTCCGGAAAACTAAGCCTTGTTCTACTCGGTTATATTAACCGGTACACACTTCACAACTCGTATACAGACCCGTCTACATTTAGCTAACCTCGTCCAATTACTATTATGTGACATTGTGTATTTGTACATAGTACCAACCTGTAAAACAGGAGACACGATGCGGCAGGATAACGTTTGCGTCTGTCCCGTTAGGCTTCTCTCAGAAGAATGAGGAAGTTACAGCAGTTCGTTCATAGAAGTGACCAGATGTGAAGACAAAACGTACCATTTGCCTCCTACTACTGGCAACAATAGGTATAAATGCATTTCAATAGGAAACCACTGGGAGGACTCAAGTTAAACCCGGAATGAATCAGAAATTAAAATATTCCTCTTAAATAAAAGAAACACACACGTGACCATAGATTTTACCTGTGTCACAAACGCAATTGATGTCTTCCCTTTGATTCATTGTTCTGTACAGTGTCGACTACTCTTCACTGATAAACTGTGTTCTGTACAGTGTAGACTACTCTTCACTGATAAACTGTGTTCTGTACAGTGTAGGCTACTCTTCACTGATAAACTGTGTTCTGTACAGTGTAGGCTACTCTTCACTGATAAACTGTGTTCTGTACAGTGTAGGCTACTTTTCACTGATAAACTGTGTTCTCTACAGTGTAGGCTACTCTTCACTGATAAACTGTGTTCTGTACAGTGTAGGCTACTCTTCACTGATAAACTGTGTTCTGTACAGTGTAGGCTACTCTTCACTGATAAACTGTGTTCTGTACAGTGTAGACTACTCTTCACTGATAAACTGTGTTCTGTACAGTGTAGGCTACTCTTCACTGATAAACTGTGTTCTGTACAGTGTAGACTACTCTTCACTGATAAACTGTGTTCTGTACAGTGTAGGCTACTCTTCACTGATAAACTGTGTTCTGTACAGTGTAGGCTACTCTTCACTGATAAACTGTGTTCTGTACAGTGTAGGCTACTCTTCACTGATAAACTGTGTTCTGTACAGTGTAGACTACTCTTCACTGATAAACTGTGTTCTGTACAGTGTAGACTACTCTTCACTGATAAACTGTGTTCTGTACAGTGTAGGCTACTCTTCACTGATAAACTGTGTTCTGTACAGTGTAGACTACTCTTCACTGATAAACTGTGTTCTGTTGGGGATTTAAAAAACATTTTTTATCTTTATTTATCTAGGCAAGTGTTGGTTCCGTTTTTCTGTGCTCCGTTTTATTTACTTAACAAATAAGGAACACTCAAAATGTGCACTTATAAATCATTACAATTTTAATCAAAATACAGCTGTAGACAGAAGTCAAAGATCAAACATCACATACACAACTAGTGTCTCTCCTGAGTTCTGCCCTATAAGAAAAGTCCAAGTTGCTTTAATCATGCTTGTAGTCAGCCCCCTGTGATGTCACTGCATATGTCATTACCTGCTACTCCTCAGACCAAACCCATGCATACACAGCTATACAAACTTGCAAGAGATACAATCGTTCCAGTGTTTTCTAAGTCCTCAGCAGTAAATGTCCACTCCCCCAAGTGGATTTCTAGAGGTATGTCTGACTAGCTTCTTATCTCTTCTACTCCCCTGCAGGGCTCTATGTTTATCTTTGAAGTGCTTTCTCACAGACCCCATACAATAATTTCACACATTTCTCAGATCATTTCTTTATAAGAGGTAGAGACTTAGAAAATACTGTGGAACAATTTTAAAACCTTATAATGAATATATATATAGTTAATCTGTAGTCTAGGACCTTATAAATCTATTAATACAACATAAGCATAAACAAATATTATAATACATCAAACATTTGGTGCAGCCCCTATCATGACCCCAATTTGACCCCATCATTCCCCCCTTTGAGACTCACCCAGAGTCTCACACCATCAACCATAAAATTCTCCTCTGATATCAAACAGATTTGTCAATCCCCCGGATCCATTTGATCCCAGGGATGGCCTGCTAAAGGAAAAAAACACTCCTGAGGTTCCTGGAATGCTGGTAGTGGTGGGTTGAGTCTGTCTATACTCCCATTCTTCCTTCTTCCTTCTACCACATCAAGTAAGTTTGTTCCCTTCTTGTGACCACCCCAAGTCCCCATTTTCATTTTTTATATGTATTGAAAGCAGTAACTATCCTCAATGTAGGTGGAACATTTCACGACTCTAGGACAAATAAAATGTATACAAGATATCTTCAGTAGTTTTAAAATGTTATGTTCGTTAATAGTAAAATATGGTCATTTTTCAATTTCCTGAAAAGTGTGTTTTGGAGATAAGAGGTTTTCACCCTACAGCGATGATATGTGATACCGTGGCTTTCCTAAATAATATTGGCACATCACCATATCCCTCTATAGCTGATGTCTACAGTTGAAAATAAGCGAAGGGGAAGGCGGGTAGCCTAGAGGTTAGAGTGTTGGGCTAGCAACTGAAAGGTCACTGGTTCAAATACTAGAGCTGACAAGGTGACAAATCTGTCTCTGTGCCCTTGAGCAAGGCACCTAATTTGCTCCAAGGGCACCGTACTACTATGACTGACCCTGTAAAACAACCCATTTCACTGCACATATCTGGTGTGTGTGACAATAAAAGCATTTCTTTTGGGGGGGGGGGGGGGGGGGGGGGGATTTAAATGGCCTAAAGCTGCTTCCCAACTCACAGGTGACATCTGCAGCCAGATCCACCCCAACTTCTGTTAAAACACAGTTCAGCACCTCAATCCAATCCCTGATGTACCTGCACTTATGTCAATGATCAATTTCTGCATCTCATCTCTTTTACGACTTCGTGATATTGTGTTCCATATTCCCTTAAGGATATCAGAGTATTCAGGCTGCAATGTGGCCACCATCTCAATGATAAGACAGGCAATGAGCTGAAACAGATGTGGGTTTTTCATGGCAACATTGGTGAATCTTGACAACATTTGAACATTGTTTGTCTCCACCAAGTAGAACAATATGTTTTCTAGAATGGTCCTGAGAGGGATTGCATATTCAATCACACTCTGAGTTTCATGAGTTCCCTTACATTTGTAAGAAAAGCCAGCAGTATGCATGGCAATCACCTGGCAACCATATACTGGGATGCCATTAATTACTTGACAATGACTGGGATTTATAACCGGAGACCCAGAGGCTCCATTAAAGCAGAAGGTGTTATAGGTCAGCACATCCAGTTTGCCCTGTATTATCTGCTCATAAAACTCTTTGTCCAACTCATTACCCAAAATGCTTTCTTTGATTATCATGATGGAGCTCTGGTTTTCTCCTAAATGTTTGATCTCAGCTGCATTTCTTTGTTCCACCTCTATTATGGTCGTGGAGTCCATCTTTTTAATCCCTCCATCTGGATGGCCAACGATGTAGATCCCACCTGTCTGAGGGACTGGGCCATACTTCTGAAGGAGACCTGGAGGAAACTTCTTGCCTTTTAATGGGGTACTCAGCTCCAGTATGGCATAGTCAACCTGACGCCCCCACCTATCAACTCCATATTGGAGGGCAACCACTTCTGGTTTAACATTTACCTTCCACTGACCTGATCCAAGTGCGTTGTCAAAATTAAACGTGACAGTTGTGGGAACCAACAGTGTCTTTCCCTGAAGTACACCTTTATCCTTGAACAAATGACCATTTGTCAGGATGAGGTTATCGAACAGCAGGAAACCTGTTCCTTCGATCAATTCGTGTTCGACTTTACAGACTGAGGTGGTCACTTCTGCCAGCTCTATTAACCTGTACACTTCAGTAAAACTCTCCGGTTTCTTACCAAATTCCTCCCTCATCAACTCTATCACTTCAGACTCAGATTTCTCCTGTGGATACCTACTCTTCATGTGATCTAGTAAACCTTTAAACTGGTCGCATAAGATCTGCTGAATTTCCCTCGAATCTGGCATGGGAATGTATTTTTGTTTCTTATTTGCCTGTCGCTTCTGTGTCATATTTCCCACTGAGGGCCCCTCCTCTGATGTTGAACTTGGGTTGGACTGAGAGGGCCCCTCCTCTGATGTTGAACTTGGGTTGGACTGAGAGGGTTGTGTGGTGTCACCCTCAGATTTGAATCTTGTGTCAGAAATCTTTGATTTTGTGGTGCCAAGCACCTTTCTGTTTGTCGGTTCCTTTAGGAAAATTTGAAATCTGCGATCTTCTAGCTTGTTTACTACAGTGGACATAGTAATATTTGTTTGTTTTTGGGGTTCCTCACAAAGTGTACATGTTTTTTCAAACACTATGTCTGAGAAGCGCCCATCTGCTTCCAGAGCTGACTTGACTGTATCCCCAGATTTTGCATAGATACACAGAGGGCTAAAATTCTTACGTTTTTGGTGTTTAAGTATCTCCTTGCTTGTGATATTTTTCCCACCTGTTACCTCAACACAGGAAGTGACAAATGTGGATTTTTGCTGTTGCTCTTTTCCCTGTGCAAGTTCTTTTCCCTGTTCAAGTTCCCTTTTCCCATCTATGGCCGGTGTTTTAGTTTTAGGGAAAGTGTATATAACGAGGGTCTCATCTTTCTTAATTAAGCAACATGGAAAGTGCTCCACTATGGCCCCTTTTTCATTCACAATGACAACTTCTCTCCCCTTCACCTTTTTCATTAGTTTACAGAAGATCTAATTTCTTTTGAGAACTTCTATTATGTTGCCAGGTTCGGTACAGGTGATTTCCCCTTTATATATCAGGGCTGTGTCTCCGCTAGAAAAGGAGAATCGGTGACAGTGTTCTTCCTGTGGAGGAATTTATAAAGAATGTTACTAATCTTTATAAATATTATGTTTGTCTGGTTAAATTATAATAAATTGTGCCCCATAACATATTCCGAGGATTCTTAGGCATGTTAAAGCTTATCAAAACCAGTTAGTCATTATCAATATACTAAACAAATACTTCATGATGGATTAGAAATGTGTTATTAACATTATACTGACCTTGTTATTATGAGGTTCAGACATTTTCATCTTTTTGTTATTTGAAGCCATTTGATCTGACGATGGATCGCTCTGACGATGGACCGCTCTGACGATGGACCGCTCTGGCGATGGACCGCTCTGGCGATGGACCGCTCTGGCGATGGATCGCTCTGGCGATGGATCACTCTGACGATGGATCGCTCTGGCGATGGATCACTCTGACGATGGATCACTCTGACGATGGATCACTCTGACGATGGATCACGCTGGCGATGGATCACCCTGGCGATGGATCACTCTGACGATGGATCATTGACGATGGATCACTCTGACGATGGATCACTCTGACGATGGATCACTCTGACGATGGATCACTCTGACGATGGATCACTCTGGCGATGGATCACTCTGGCGATGGATCACTCTGACGATGGATCACTATGGCGATGGATCACTCTGACGATGGATCATTGACGATGGATCACTCTGACGATGGATCACTCTGACGATGGATCACTCTGACGATGGATCACTCTGGCGATGGATCACTCTGACGATGGATCACTATGGCGATGGATCACTCTGACGATGGATCACTATGGCGATGGATCACTCTGACGATGGATCACTCTGGCGATGGATCACTATGGCGATGGATCACTCTGACGATGGATCGCGCTGGCGATGGATCACTATGGCGATGGATCACTCTGACGATGGATCACTGGAACTGAAGAATAAACAGGAGTTTGACGTTCTAAGTAAAGACAGAAAATGATTATGCTGTAGATACACAATAACAGGCCTATTACATCCTGCCATATTTATAATATTAGTAATCCTGAACAACAACACAATACCAACAACAGTCCTATTACATCCTGCCATATTTATAATATTAGTAATCCTGAACAACAACACAAGACCAACAACAGGCCTATTACATCCTGCCATATTTATAATATTAGTAATCCTGAACAACAACACAATACCAAAAACAGGCCTATTACATCCTGCCATATTTATAATATTAGTAATCCTGAACAACAACACAAGACCAACAACAGGCATATTACATCCTGCCATATTTATAATATTAGTTATCCTGTCACGCCCTGGCCTTAGTATTCTTTGTTTTCTTAATTATTTTAGTTAGGTCAGGGTGTGACATGGGGAATGTATGTGTTTTTTGTAGTGTCTAGGGTGGTTGTAGGTTTAGGGGGTTTATTAGAGTAGTTGGGTTTATGTTTAGTATAGTAGTCTAGCTGTGTCTATGTTTGAGTGTAGGTATCTAGGAAAGTCTATGGTTGCCTGAATTGGGTCTCAATTAGAGACAGCTGGTTATTGTTGTCTCTGATTGGGAGCCATATTTAAGGCAACCATAGGCTTTAGCTGTTTTGTGGGGAATTGTCTATGTCGAAGTGTTTTTTGTGTCAGCACTTGTATTTGTATAGCTTCACGGTCGTCTGTTCTGTTTGTTGTTTTGTTTTTTCCTTCTTTAAATAAAAGAAGATGTACTTTCCACGCGCTGCGCCTTGGTTCTCTCTCACTTTGACGATCGTGACAGAATTCCCCACCAATGCGGGATCAAGCAGCGTGAAAAGCGGCAACAGGAGCAGCGCAAGGAGGAATGGCAATGGGAGCGTAATCTGGACTACACAACGTGGGAGGAGATCGACAGGTGGGCGATCGACCCAGGGCGAGTGCCGGAGCCCGCCTGGGATTCTCTGGCGCAGTGCGAGGAGGGATACCGGCGAATGGAGGCAGCACGACGGCGCGGTACGAAGCCTGTGAGTCAGCCCCAAAAATTTCTTGGGGAGGGGGCTTAGAGGTAGTGGGCCGAGGGCAGGTAGGAGACCTGTGCCCACTTCACAGGCTAACCGTGGAGAGCGGGAGTACTGGCGAACACCGTGTTACGCAGTAGAGCTCACGGTGTCTCCTGTACGTGTTCATAGCCCGGTGCGGGTTATTCCACCTCCCCGCACTGGTAGGGCTAGATTGGGCATTGAGCCAGGTGCTATGATGCCGGCTCAACGCGTCTGGTCTCCAGTGCGTCTCCTCGGGCCGGCATACATGGCACCAGCCTTACGAATGGTGTCCCCGGTTCGCCTACATAGCCCGGTGCGGGTTATTCCACCTCCCCGCACTGGTCGGGCGACGGGGAGCATTCAACCAGGTAAGGTTGGGCAGGCTCGGTGTTCAAGGGAACCAGTACGCCTGCACGGTCCGGTATTTCCGGCGCCACCTCCCCGCCCCAGTCCAGTTCCACCAGTGCCTACACCACGCAACAGGCTTCCAGTGTGTCTCCAGAGCCCTGTTCCTCCTCCACGCACTCGTCCTATGGTGCGTGTCCCCAGTCCGGTACCACCAGTGCCGGCCCCACGCACTAGGCCAAATGTGCGTCCCCAGGGTCCAGTATGCCCTGTTCCTTCTCCCCGCACTAGCCTGAAGGTGCGTGTCCTTAGCCCGGTGCCTCCAGTTCCGGCACCACGCACCAGGCCTACAGTGCGCCTCATCCGGCCAGAGCCATCCGTCTCCCCAGCGCCATCTGAGCCATCCGTCTCCCCAGCGCCATCTGATCCATCCATCTCCCCAGCGCCATCTGAGCCATCCGTCTCCCCAGCGCCATCTGAGCCACCCGTCTCCCCAGCGCCATCTGAGCCATCCGTCTGCCCAGTGCCGTCTGAGCCATCCGTCTGTCCAGAGCCATTAGAGCCGCCCGTCTGTCCCGAGCCGTCAGAGCCGTTAGTCAGTCAGGAGCCGCTAGAGCCATTCGTCAGTCAGGATCTGCCAGAGCCGCCAACCAGACAGGATCTGCCAGAGCCGCCAACCAGACAGGATCTGCCAGAGCCGCCAACCAGACAGGATCTGCCAGAGCCGCCAACCAGACAGGATCTGCCAGAGCCGCCAACCAGACAGGATCTGCCAGAGCCGCCAGCCAGCCATGAGCGTCCAGATCCGTCAGCCAGCCATGAGCGTCCAGATCCGTCAGCCAGCCATGAGCAGCCAGATCCGTCAGCCAGCAATTATCCCGGTGCTGCCCCTTAGTCCGGTGCTGCCCCTTAGTCCGGTGCTGCCCCTTAGTCCGGTGCTGCCCCTTAATCCAGTGGGGTTAATGTGGAGGGTGGTCATTTGGAGGAGGCTACGTAAGCGGGTAGTGACTATGGTGGGGTGGGGACCACGACCAGTGCCGGAGCCGCCGCCGTGGACGGACGCCCACCCAGACCCTCCCCTAGACTATGTGCTGGTGCGCCCGGAGTTCGCACCTTAAGGGGGGGGTTATGTCACGCCCTGGCATTAGTATTCTTTGTTTTCTTTATTATTTTAGTTAGGTCAGGGTGTGACATGGGGAATGTATGTGTTTTTTGTAGTGTCTAGGGTGGTTGTAAGGTTTAGGGGGTTTATTAGAGTAGTTGGGTTTATGTTTAGTATAGTAGTCTAGCTGTGTCTATGTTTGAGTGTAGGTATCTAGGAAAGTCTATGGTTGCCTGAATTGGGTCTCAATTAGAGACAGCTGGTTATTGTTGTCTCTGATTGGGAGCCATATTTAAGGCAACCATAGGCTTTAGCTGTTTTGTGGGGAATTGTCTATGTCGAAGTGTTTTTTGTGTCAGCACTTGTATTTGTATAGCTTCACGGTCGTCTGTTCTGTTTGTTGTTTTGTTTTTTCCTTCTTTAAATAAAAGAAGATGTACTTTCCACGCGCTGCGCCTTGGTCCTCTCTCAGTCCCTTTGACGATCGTGACATATCCTGAACAACAGCAGGTTTCAACATAAATTCATGGACTCAACTAACAGCCCCCCCCCAACAGGATTCAACATTAATTCATGGACTCAACTAACAGCCCCCCCCCCCCCCCCCCCCCCCCAACAGGATTCAACAATCATTCATGGACTTAACTTAAATCCCCCCCACCAACAGGATTCAACATGAATTCATGGACTTAACTTAAATCCCCCCCACCAACAGGATTCAACATGAATTCATGGACTCAACTAACAGCCCCCACCAACAGGATTCAACATGAATTCATGGACTCAACTAAACAAAGTTTGCAGTTCGAACAAAAAGAAACATGACACCAAATCAATTATAACATGCGTTCTCACCTCACAATTTTTCACTTGTCATGATTGGTCAAATGTGATTTGAATGGGGACCACAGTTTGTATTCTCTCTTCCTCTTTGTTTTGGAACATTTAATCAAACACACTTTTATCCCTGAACCTGTTTCATATTATCATGGTTATATTATCGCGTCCGAATAGAGCTACTGACTCTTCTGTCTCACCATTCACTCCACCCTGACTACATTGCACCAAACGAAGAGTATCACACACCGGGAATCTTCCCCCTCAACTGGTTCTCCTTCACATTTACAGCTCCCCCGGTAATCACTCCTTTCAACAGCGCTCTGTTCCTAAGAACAAATCAAACAACCGATCTTGTCCCGAGTTGCGTGATATTGAGCGCCAGCTCCCTCCAAGGCGGAAGAAGTACACATCACAAGCCCACTACAGATTACCTTCACTGACTCAACTCATTTTACACCCACACTGAAACTACAAATGAACCCGCCAAAAAACAAATGGACCCGCCAAAAAGGCCAGGATCTACTCTCCAGAAATGTCCCTCCTACTGGCCCAGATTCTTCTTTAACATGTCCGTTTATGTGAGGCTCAGGTTCCCGAGGTCTTCACTACACCTTCCACTTCACGTAACTCGTCCTCACTCACTTCCATTTCACTTCCAGCCCTCGACATTGTGTTTCTACTTGACACCAGTCTCTCCCCCACTTTCACAACAACTAGCCTACAGTCCGGAAAACTAAGCCTTGTTCTACTCGGTTATATTAACCGGTACACACTTCACAACTCGTATACAGACCCGTCTACATTTAGCTAACCTCATCCAATTACTATTATGTGACATTGTGTATTTATACATAGTACCAACCTGTAAAACAGGAGACAAGATGCGGCAGGATAACGTTTGCGTCTGTCCCGTTAGGCTTCTCTCAGAAGAATGAGGAAGTTCCAGCAGTTCGTTCATAGAAGTGACCAGATGTGAAGACAAAACTTACCATTTGCCTCCTACTACTGGCAACAATAGGTATAAATGCATATCAATAGGAAACCACTGGGAGGACTCAAGTTATACCCAGAATGAATCAGAAATTAAAATATTCCTCTTAAATAAAAGAAAAACACAAATGTGACCAGAGATTTTACCTGTGTCACAAACGCAATTGATGTCTTCCCTTTGATTCATTGTTTTGTACAGTGTCGACTACTCTTCACTGATAAACTGTATTCTGTACAGTGTAGACTACTCTTCACTGATAAACTGTGTTCTGTACAGTGTAGGCTACTCTTCACTGATAAACTGTGTTCTGTACAGTGTAGGCTACTCTTCACTGATAAACTGTGTTCTGTACAGTGTAGGCTACTCTTCACTGATAAACTGTGTTCTGTACAGTGTAGGCTACTCTTCACTGATAAACTGTGTTCTGTACAGTGTAGGCTACTCTTCACTGATAAACTGTATTCTGTACAGTGTAGGCTACTCTTCACTGATAAACTGTGTCATGTACAGTGTAGGCTACTCTTCACTGATAAACTGTGTTCTGTACAGTGTAGGCTACTCTTCACTGATAAACTGTGTTCTGTACAGTGTAGGCTACTCTTCACTGATAAACTGTGTTCTGTACAGTGTAGGCTGCTCTTCACTGATAAACTGTGTTTTGTACAGTGTAGGCTACTCTTCACTGATAAACTGTGTTCTGTACAGTGTAGGCTACTCTTCACTGATAAACTGTGTTCTGTACAGTGTAGGCTGCTC